>NW_026924820.1:17500-242647 GCF_032062105.1 Saccostrea cuccullata
GATCGCTCTTTGATGTAACTGAGACTGTGAACGCTGTACGTGATGAGGTAATTAGAGGACGGGACTAGTTTTAAACCTGTCCTGTTGTTATGATTTCTCTTTTACAAAGACAATTTCCTGGCAAGCAAAATAAAAGTTGCAAAACGTGAAATTTCTATTTCAAAGCTGGAGGGAGATGGAGTAATTGGGAGAAATTTGATGATAAGCGAAAACACACACACACACACACGCACAAAGGTAAAAAAAATAGTAAGACGGGGGGGGGGGGGGGGGGGTGACAGATATTTGCTGACAAGTAATGAATTCTAATGCTTTAATATCTATTACTTCTGGTCATAAATTAAACTGGGTGTGCGTCACAAAAACAGTCTCCGTTTTTAGTCGGGGCGGTCAAAAGATCACTTTTTACTGGCTTTTTTATCAATAAAATATCTTTAAAAATTCAGGGGATGGGGGGGGGGGGGGGGGGGGGGGGGGGAGGTCGACCGACCACCGCACCCCCTCGAGATCTGCGCATGGAACATGATTAAATATTAGACATTTCAAAAAATTATGACCCAAATGAACAAAGTACGTTTCAATAATTTTATATTTCTAGACCTAAAGATTTTAACAAGTTTAAGAAAAATAACATCTTGTAAAATGATCAATATCCAAAGTATTAACTTTTCTTGTTAAGAAAAACCAGAAACAATATTTTATATCTTACTTAAAGATACCGGATTAGTTTAAGACCAGGTAAAGTTTTAGATACCAGGTAAGGTTTAAGATACCAGGTTAGGTTTAAGTAACCAGGTTAGGTTTAAGTTACCAGGTTAAGTTTTTGATACCAGGTTAGGTTTAAGATACCAGGTTAAGTTTTAGAAACCAGTTTAAGACAAAGGTAAGGTTTAAGATACCAGGTAAGGTTTAAGATACCAAGTAAGGTTTAAGATACCAAGTAAAGTTTAAGATACCAGGTTAGGTTTAAGTTACCAGATTAGGTTTCATAAATCAGGTAAAGTTTTCGATACCAGGTTAGGTTTAAGATACCAGGTTAGATTTAGAAAACTTGTTTAAGATTAAGGTAATTTTTTAGATACAAGGCTAGGTTTAAGATACCAGGTAAGGTTTAAGATACCAAGTTTAGTTTAAGATACCAATTTAAGTTTAAGATACCAGGTTAGGTTTGAGATACCACGTAAAGTTTAAGATACCGGTTAGGTTTAAGATCCCCGTTTATGTTTAAATTTACCAGGTTAGGTTTGAGATACCACGTAAGGTTTTAGATACCAGGTTAGGTTTAAAACAACAGGTTAGGTTTAAGATACCAGGTTAAGTTTAAGATACCAGGTTAGGTTTAAGAAACTAGTTTAAGATTATGGTAATGTTTAATATACAAGCTTAGGGTTTAAACACAATGTAAGGTTTAATATATCAAGTTAAGTTTAAGATACCAATAAAGGTTTAAGATACCAGGTTAGGTTTGAGATACAAGGTTAGGTTTAATTTAATTTACCAGGTTAGGTTTAATATACCAGGTTCGGTTTAAGATACCAGGTTCGGTTAAAGATACCTGGTTCGGTTTAAGATACTAGGTTAGGTTAAAGATACCAGGTTAAATTTAAGATACTAGGTTAGGTTAAAGATACCTGGTTAAGTTTAAGATACCGGGTTAAGGTTAGGTTTGAAGATAAAGGGTAAGGTTAAGGTTAAAGATTGATATCAAAGAAAGGTTTAAAAGTTAACGAAGGATTGGAAATTTAGATAAAATTTTATTTCCTGTTTCAGGGTGAAATATTGATATGGTAATTATCAAACAAATATTTGTGGCATTCTTCTTAAAGAATGGCCCGAGGCATTGAAAGGCCGATATTAGCAATGAATTTTTCTTTTGTATTTTCTTAAAGAAAAATAAAGAAAAAAGTATTTCTTTTCAAATTAGTTGTTTTCTACCTAAAAGATTGCCTGTAAATGAATGCGTCATATAAATGTCTAATAAAATATGCAAAGAAATGCTGCATAGACTTTTTTGTTAAATTTTATACCAATTATTTATGAATTGAAATTCATCACTTGTGGGATATTTTTAAAGCAATGGTTAAAAACACCATGACACTAGTCACAAAATGTTTTCCAATCATATTTTAAAGAGAAATTGAATTGAAATTGCAAAGATTTAGGGGAAAAATTATTTATTTTTAATTTGTTATTTAACCCGATAAAAATTACACCAACCCCATCAACATTTCAACATAATAACTACAAAACATGTTTATTGCCTTTTTCATGTATTTACTATGAAGGATATATTTGATTGCCAAGTTCATTTAAAAAAAACTTCTTTTATTCCGAATAAGACGAGTTTTTTTCGAGAAATGTTAATTGTATCTAAATAAATGTTCAATTCTGGTTGGGATCGATTTATTTTTCATCGCGATTGGCCAAACTTTAAAAAAAATATGTTTCTGTAAAATTTAAAACTTTCATGAGCATTTCTTATAAAATATGATTAACAAACATGTTCTTCTTCAGATGTGCCTAGTTTTAAGAATTTGAACAAAAGTACAAAAAAAAAATATTTGTTTTATTTTAATGATTTTTTTTCTATTTCTAAACATTTCAATTCGACTTTTCTCTCCATATTTTATTAGGTATCCATGTGATGCATTGATTAATAGCAAATATTAAGCAAGAAACATCTTACTTTCTTGTAATTTTTTTCCATTTTGTTAAAATAGGAAAATAATTCTATCAACTTATAAGGAGATAATTTTTCCTTTCAATGCAGAAACGATACCATAAATCAAAAATATTGAAACAAAGATCTATAAAATCAAAAACGTTGGGGATATTCTTCGGAATACTCCTTAAGCATTATCACAACCTTCACGTCAACTCCTTTGTTTCTTTTGGCTGATTTATCTTTAATTATAGTGTTGCAATCAAAAGTTAAAATAATTTTATATTCTCAACCTCATATGTAAAGTCGCCCTGGTGGTGAAATGTTAGAGGAGGATATGGAAATAAGGAGCAGTATTCAATCTTAAAGTCCATAAAACAATATAACAAAATAAGAGCAGAGGAAACACAGACCTCGAAAACATCAGAAGTGGGATCAGATTCCATGGAGGAGTGAGCATCCCCTGCCAAGCGGTCACACCCGCCGTGTGCTCGTTGTCATGATCAGGAAATAATGGAGGGGGAAATATGTCGTGCATTAGTGTATTAATAATGGACTAACAATTGCTATGAAAAACTTTAGTCAGCATTTGACTCAGAGCGTCTTCTCTATAAATCGTGAAGTGAGGTGTTGATCCTGAACTCGATAGTTCGAATCCAACTGTGGGACATGTACAGCGGTTCCTCTGTTGATACCGTATAAACCGAAGTCCCGTGTCGCAGTAGGTGCTTGCACGAAAAAGATCCTTCCCTGCTCAGTAGTCCTGAGTGTCGAGTATAGTACAGAATACACTGCTCTCTACCAGTAAATGGTGACATCTCCATATGAGTGGAAAATTTTCGAAAAATTCAATCAATCACTCACATATTTTACATTGTTCAGGAAGTTTTTGATTAAGTTTCTTTGAGGAAGAAAATCAACCCTATTCTGATAACTAGACCATCAGCTTTCATAGTATTTACCTAGAAACATCTTGCTAGATTTCAACATAATTTTTCCTCATTAAGGTTTTGAAAAACTGATCAAGTTCAATAATAAATCATTCCTTAACTAAATACACTGATTGCTCAAATTTATTTATTCAAAGTATGGAACTTTTGTCTTTACAAACAAACATCAACCTCCAGGTTTTTTTTTCTATATTCCAAATGAAATTTCTAACAAAATTAATAAAACAGTTTCTTTAATTTTCAATCAAAGCATCATGTTTAAGTCAAGATTTAACTTTATTTACAAAAAATGTCCAAAAACCGTCATGTTAAAACAAGCAATCAACCTCATTTTAATTGAAACCCATTTTTCCTGACGAAGCTATGTTTTCGTTTTCTTAACTTCTTCGCTTCGTTAAACATACGATATCGGTGTTTTCATCATTGACTTGAAGGGATTTCATCATCCTCCATACATATATTCTGTCTCACTGGGGTATCTGTAAAACATTTTAAATATTTTACCTAAGAGTTCTTATTCTCTTTTTATCTTTTCAGTTTAAAGGAGATATTAAGATAAATAAAAGTAGCTTAAAAACGTTTTTACATTCCACTTAGAAACCATTCATCAAGCATGGAAAACAGTCAATAACATTTTCGCTATGAATTTCAATTTAGTTCAATTTTTTTCTAAATCAATATCATTGCATCTAATACAAGAGGTTCGTGGGCCACATTGCTCACATTCGCACTGTGGCTAGCATGAAAGAAAATATTAGTTATTATTGAAAAGTCTAAACCATTATTTAAATGGGAGAAGGAATGATTTGCACAAACCTTGTTAAATTGTCTAAACTTCTTCCATATCAATATATGAAAGACCAATTACATCTTTGCTATTCTAGACAAAATATTTAAAGAATTTTATCATATATTTCTATGTTTAACTTTGGTCAGCTAGTGTGACCCTGCCCAACCACCGGTGGTTGAAACGAATTTGAATCTACACTTACTGAGAATGCTTCCCTAAAAATATGATCAATCGTGCCATTGCTAGTCTTTAGTTTTTAATACATTTTTCATACATATTTCAATGTGAAACTGCTCGGTCTTTGTGGACGCTGCCAAGCCCCGGGTGTCGTGTAATGATTTGAACTTGAATCTATACTAACTGAGGATGCTTCCAAAAAATAAGACCAATCATGGATTTTTTAATTTAGGGAAGTTAATTATAGAATTGTCCTATATATTTCTTTTTAAAACAATGGTCAGTCATTGTGGCCCCGCCCTACCCTTGTGGGTAATAATTTCTATATACTTCAAGATACACTACCTGATGATGATTCCATAAAAATATGAACAAACATGGCTTTTGAGTTTTACTTATTCATAATTATGTCCCTTTTGAAGGGGGCCTAGCTCTTCATTTGAACAAATTTGAACCCCCTTAACTAAAACAGTTTTTGTGGCAAGTTTTAATGAAGTTGGCCCAAAAGTTCTTGAGAAGACGATGAAAATGTGAAAAAGTTTACAGACTAACGGACAGACAGAGGGACATACAGACTGACAGATGGACAGACGGATGTCGGACAAGATGTGATCAGAAAAGCTCACTAAAGATTTCAGTTCAGGTGAGCTCATAAACTGCTTCCAAAACCAAACCTAATTCTCTTATTTGAAGATTTTTTATCCTACCAACTACAACACTGCTTGTTGAAATTAAATTTATATTTTTGGTCTACCTTCATTCTTTCTGTCTTGCTTTAATTCCAATTTCTCTTCTTTCCCTTGTTCCATTTCACTTGTGCTCGAGACAGGATCTAAAAATTTTAATTGTTCTTTAGAAGAATCCATTCATCAAGCATTGGAAACAGTCAGTTATATTTTCACCATGAATAAAGTTCAATAATTTTAATTTATATCAGTTTCATCGCATCCAGTTTTAACTGAACCCAAAACTTAACCTTTAATTTGGAGTTTTATCATCCAACCACCTACAACATTGGTTGTTGTCTTTTGAATGAAATTATAAGAATTCATATAGTTTGATAACTTATTGTTGATAAGCTTTGGTCTACCTTCAATCTTTCTTTCTTGCTTTCCTTTAAAGTCCTCTCCTTTTTCTTGCTCCATTCCACTTGTGGATGAGACAGGATCTGTAAATTTCATTTGTTCTTTTGAAGAAATCATTTATCAAGCATGAGAATCAGTAAATTATATTTACGCCATGAATATAGTACAAACGATATTCTTTACATTAATTTCCTTGAATAAATTTTAAACCGAAACCAAATCGAAAACTCTAATTGGAGTTTTATCATCCTACCAACTTCCTCATTGCTTCTTGTTTTTTGAATGAAATTAAACAGAATTCATAAAGTATGATAACTTATTGTTGATAACTTTGGATATACCTTCTATCTTCTTTACTTGCTTTCCTTTCATCTCCTCTTTTCCAGGTTTAGAGAGTCGAGATTCATCTATTAATTAAATATAGTTATATAGTTTAACTTGAAATCTTCCTCATTCTTATTACTTACTTATTTTTCTAAGTGAAGATATTATTTGTTTTGGATCTTCATTGTATTAAAATCTCATGAAGTAATCTGTGTGTGCTTACATTATTCTGTTCTTTCAGTGAGATTTAATGGGTAAATAGATTGAGGTTAGGATTGAGGTTAAGATTAAGGTTAAGGTTAGAGTTAGGGATCATTTGATATAATGGTTTATGTAAAGATTTCAGTTTGGTACTAAGATCACATACAAAGTATGACTTGAGATTTAAAAGAAATCAAAGAGTTTTTACCACAAATATATATATATATTGTGAATTAATTTTCAGTTAAATACAGTTGACGTACAGACGTTTTCAAAAGAATTGTTTATTCCAATAAATTCCCTTCATGGACAAAGTCAATATTTCATGATTCATATTATCGGGTCAAGAGAAGATATTTTTAACTATTTGCTTGTTTCATAACGCAATTTTTACACTTCAGATCAGGGTATTCACTGTGGTATTCAATACGGTATTACTTATATCTTCAACTAAAGTCATTTTCTCTTATCTATATCTCAAATTTTGATAATCGTAAAAAATACTTTATTTCTTATTAACTCGGTCATTTTTCATCCACATATTGAAGTTTGTTTTATTCTCAGAAAATATTTAAATCTCAAGCATTAAGAAAAGATTCCTTTTCCTCTATTCCACTTACCGGATTCTTTGATTTTCTTTGACATCTTCCTATTGTCTTGAGTAGTAAAATGGCGGTTTAAACGTACAAGTATGCACGTGATAATAAAAATAGAACTGACGTAAAGGTTTTAAAACTCTCTATGAAAAAAAATATATCAGTAAAACTGTACCTACAATTATCACGTGATTTTTGGGGGCATTGGCAAGATGCAACTTACCAGGAGTTACAATAAAAGCCCCATTACCCTACCCGTAACAAAGAGTCAAAGCTGAATCAATAAGCTAATAAACATTCTTTAGAGTAAGAGTTGTACCAAAATGTATGATAAAAAAGAGGGGTTAGGGAGCGGAAGGGAATTATTCTTGTTATACGAAATTAAATTATTATTTTTTTACTGTAACATTTCCTTCCTTGTGAATTCAATGATTTCTCTATATATCCAAACAAATGATTTCCAAGCAAGATTTGGACAAAAAGGTATAAAACCTAAATATGTAATAATACTTGACTCAAATAGATCAGTAATTAATCATCGATTTTCAACTTTAGAAAAAATAAATTGAGCTATAAAATGAACGATTCCATCGGGAATCGAACTCGGCACCCCTTAATCTGAAGTCCGCTGCTCTACCTACTGAGCCAAAGTGTATGATGGAAATAACAAAATAAACTTTGATACTTTGCTACACAAAGTATTAAGATAAAAAAAACAATAACCACGCCTACTGAAATCAGGATTTGAGATTCATCTATTAATTAGATATAGTTTAAATTGAAATTAACAAAATGTTCTTCTTCATGTTTATGTTAAGTTATTATTTGTTTTGAACAAAAGTATCATTATATGAAAAAA
Source organism: Saccostrea cuccullata (assembly GCF_032062105.1). Lineage (NCBI taxonomy): Eukaryota > Metazoa > Mollusca > Bivalvia > Ostreida > Ostreidae > Saccostrea > Saccostrea cuccullata. Next base: position 25,145 of record NW_026924820.1, read on the forward strand.
TATTTGTTTTATTTTATGATCAATTTTTTTTATTTTAAACCAAAATTTAAGATGTTTCTCTATATGTTTTAGGTATCAAATTTGATTAAATGCAAAAATATTAAGATAATGAAGTATTCAGATCCAGCGCAATTTTCATTTTTTTCCATTTTAAAAAAAAAATCCAAAAGTTATTTTTACCTTTTCCACGTCTTCTCTCTCCATGACTTTATTGAAACAAAGATGCGCGCGCTGTTAGAAATCAAAAACGTTTTTGATGGCATATTCACAAATTCGCAGATGTCACAACCTTCACGTCAAGGTAATTTGTTTCTTTTTGGCTGATTTATCTTTAATTATAGTTTGCAATCAAAAGTTAAAATAATTTCTATTTCAAACCTTGAAATGTTAGAGGAGGACACACACACACACACAGGAGCTGACAGTAATGAATTCTAAAGTAAACAAAATAAACTGGGTGTGCGTCAGGAAAAACAAGTCGGGGCGGTCAAAACATCAGCTTTTTTATCAATAAAATATCTTTAAAAAAGTGGGATCAGATTCCATGGGGGGAGCATCCCCTGCCACAGCGGCACAAAAAAATGACCCAAATGAACAAATACGTTTCAATAATTTTATAATGGACTAACAATTGCTATGAAAAACATTTAGTCAGCATTTGACAATATCAGACGTCTTCTCTATAAATCGTGAAGTGATACCAGGACAATTTGACATTGACGAGATGACTCCGGAGCGATCTTCGTAAAACCCCCTAACCCTAACCCTAACCCTAACCCTAACCCTAACCCTAACCCTAACCCTAACCCTAACCCTAACCCTAACCCTAACCCTAACCCTAACCCTAACCCTAACCCTAACCCTAACCCTTTAAATTGCTCTTAACTTGTTATGATTTTAAAAGTTAACGAAAAATGGAAACAAAATGAAATTCCTGTTTCTAAACCCCCTAACTAAAGAGTAATACTAGCGAAAACACAACACACACACAAAGTTAGAAAAAAAAAATGGTCATAAATTAAAGGTTTAAGAAACCACTTTTTTTAATTTTAACCACCCTCATATTTTAAAAGAAAGTTGAAATTGCAAAGATTTGAATAAATTAATCACGTGACCCTAACATTTGATAACCAAAAAAAATTTTAAATTTAAGAAATCGTTTTGGTGTCAATTTTTTGAACCCTAACCCAAAGGATTAAATGAGGTTAGGTTTAACAAATGGTCAATAAGCTACCCTAAGATTTTTTAAACCAGTTTTTACTTTTTGTAATTTTTTTACCATTTTGTTTAAGATAATTCTATGACAACTTAAGGAGTGTTTGAAGGGATAAATATGTTGATACAAAGAAATTAAATTATAACTTAAGCATTTAAGTTTTCACTTCCTTTTGTGAATTCTTTAATTATAAATCAAAATTAAATTAAATGATTTCTCTATAATTAAACAAATGATTAAAAAAGTTACTTACGGTTAGGTTTTCAAGTGAGAAAAAGGTTTAAAACCTAAAAGTAATCCATTCCACTTGTCTGTTTTAAATTTGTGTGATATTTCCCTACAAATTTTATTTTGAATAAATTTTAGAAAAAATAAATTTATTCATAAAGTATGATAATATTTTGATAACTTTGGATATATCTTCTTCTTTAAATTTCATCTCCTCTTTTCCAGGTTTAGAGAATCGAATATCTATTAATTAAATATTATATAATGAAATCTTCCTAAGATTCTTATTATTTTAAGATATTATTTGTTTTGGATCTTCATTGAAACTTCATGAAGGTAATCTGTGTGTCTTACATTATTCTGTTCTTTCAGTGATTGTAAATGCAAAGACCAGGTTAGGTTAAAAATAAGGTTAATTAGTTGTTAGGAACTTTGATCATTTGATATAACACAAAGTACCCTAAGACAATTAAAAGTCAAATTTCATAACTAGAAAAAGAAATCAAAATTTACAAAAAATTTTTTACCCAAATATTCTAGTTTTCAAAAGAATTGATTTTTTATTCCAATTTTAAACCCCTTCATGGAAGAAAGTATAAAAATCCATTCTAACCAAAGACCCTAACCCTAACCCTAAAAACTGTTGCTAGTCATAAAATGAAATTTAGCTGTTTCAATAACGCTTTTCAATTAAACAAAATCTTTCAATATTTCATAAATGTATGATAACTTTATTTTTAAAAGGGGTCTAATTCAAACCCTGTAGTGAAAAATAATTTTTCTTTTGTATTTTTTTAAAGATTTGATAATAAAAGAAAGAAAAACTTGTATTCAAATGATTTCTCTATATATCCAAACAAATGATTTCCATGTTCAAGATTTGGACAAAAAGATAGTTAAAACCTAAATTTGTTTAAATAGATTGCCTGTTTGACTCAATATTAATAAATTTTGATAATCTAAAAAATACTTTTTTTTATTAATTCTTTCTTTTTTCTTTACAAACAAACATACCTCCAGGTTTTTTTGATTCCAAAGTTTTAGTCAAGATTTAACTTTATTTACAAAAATATTTCATATGGTAATGTCTAATAAAATTTCAAGCAAGAAACCCCTTCCTTTTCCCTATCTACCTACTGCCATTGACCAAAGTTATGAATTGAAATTTTTAAAACTTTGACACATCTTCCTAAAAATATGTCATAAAATGGCCCAAAATCTTGTTTGTTTTCAGACTGAGACAACTGAAATGCACTGATAAAAAAATAGGTGTAAAGGTTTTAAAACTCTCTATGTCTAAAAAAAATATATCATTGTTTAATTAAAACTTTGTACCTACAATTATCACGTGAACCAACTTACCCAATAAAAGCCCCATAACCCTACCCGTAACAAAGAGTCAAAGCTGAATCAATAAGCTAATAAACATTCTTTAGAGTAAGAGTTGTACCAAAATGTATGATAAAAAAGAGGGGTTAGGGAGCGGAAGGGAATTATTCTTGTTATACGAAATTAAATTATTATTTTTTTACTGTAACATTTCCTTCCTTGTGAATTCAATGATTTCTCTATATATCCAAACAAATGATTTCCAAGCAAGATGGACAAAAAGGTATAAAACCTAAATATGTAATAATACTTGACTCGAATAGACAGTAAGATTTTAATAAAACCTAAATATGTAATAATACTTGATCAGTAATTAATCATCGATTTTCAACTTTAGAAAAAATAAATTGAGCTATAAAATGAACGATTCCATCGGGAATCGAACTCGGCACCCCTTAATCTGAAGTCCGCTGCTCTACCTACTGAGCCAAAGTGTATGATGGAAATAACAAAATAAACTTTGATACTTTGCTACACAAAGTATTAAGATAAAAAAAACAATAACCACGCCTACTGAAATCACGTGACAAAATTTGACATTGACGAGATGACTCCGGAGCGATCTTCGTAAAACCCCCTATACCCTCTTTTTGCCACCCCTTTGGAGCAGTTTTTGGTCATTTCAGCGAGAGAGGTTCAGGTCAGGGTATCGAGGCCTATGAAACCTTTTATGCAAAGAAGAGTCCCTTTTCGTCCCAATTTTTTGACTACTGAGGACGTTGCCTTCCGGTCCTACCGGAATTACGGCACCTTTTCTTCAAATACCCATAGGTAACACGCCCTTGGGACTAGCAGGCTGAGCTTTGGTATTTGGATTCCTTGAAGTCTTCTTCATCTTTAATGTACGAGTTTAGGGCCTCTATCTCTCACCGTTTTCGCGCTATCGCCCGGAGAAAGAACTTAGCGCGGAACGCAATTTTACCTCGTCTCCGAGCATAACCCATTTTTGGGGCACTTGAGCAGCTTCTTGTTAAATCTCCTCGGCAACGTGCAGGTTGTGGAGATCTGACCACTTTAACTTGTCCAAATCCCTGTTTCAAAGTTTTTAAGACTTTTGCACATTTTTCGCATGTTTAGTCCTTCATATCTTTAGCAGGAGAACGCAGTTTTGCCAACTCTTTGCAGCTACCAAGAGTCCTTTTTAGGGTGTCTCACTGACATAAGAGCAGTGTGTCGATTGCATGCCATTCTCCAGATATTGAAGATTGAAAATGGTCCAAAATTCTCCATTTGTCAATTTCTCGGGTGTAAAAAAGAAGCTATTTTTTCTCTCTTTTGCTGTCATCTAAGTTTTATGTGTCTGAGTTAGTCAAGTCGTCCGTTTTCTTACCTTTCCAACGACACCAAACTCGTCCTAATCCGATAATAAATAAGATAGTTATGAGCTTCGGAAAATTCTACAATTTTTCTTTACTATTACTTCTATCCGTGACTTTCACTTTCCACTTTCATTTTCACTAATCCTTTAATCTCAGTTGACCTACTTGATCACTTAAATCCATGATCATTTTCGCTTTTAGCCCTAACCCTAACCCTAACCCTAACACTAACCCTAACCCTAACCCTAACCCTAACACTAACCCTAACCCTAACCTTTTCACTGACTGATCCGATGTCAACGTTCTTGGTGTCGTTGGAAAGGTCTTGAAGAGCTCTTTACACTGGCATCATGATCTTCTCCTTTTAGTGAGCGGAAAGGCAAATAACAAACGATATTTTTAAAAGGATTGCAAACGGCAGAAAATCTTTCTTTCGTGACGGATTTTCCAGTTCTTGGGCTTGTCAGAGAGGTCTTGACAAGGTCTATTGAATGCCATAAGGCGTGGAAAAATCAAGCCAATTTTTCAGGCTTTTTGGAGCAAACTAAAAGTTGTAGAACCCAACGCTTCCAAGACCGTCTATTTTCAACTCTCACAGCCTTCATCTACTTGCACCCTCAATGCTCGTCTTTAAGCTCTTGATAGAACTTGGCAAGACCTTGCCAGTGATACCAAGAAGTTGAGAATTGACTGAAAAATGAGGAAGTTCTGACTTCGCCAATTTTGGGTCCATTTGGAGCCCGTTTTGAGCACTTTTCACCCGGTTTAGAAGTACAGAAAGGGCTTAGGATTTTGTCACCTATGTAGACTCACATATTCAGAAAAGTCCTCTTTCGTTCCCATTTTTCGACTTCTGGCAACGTCTATTTCCAGTCCATCCGAGGTTAATGCAAATTTTCTTCCCCTGTCCATAGGATCCACGCCCTTGGAGCTGCGAGGCTGAGCTTTGGTGTACAGAATCCTTGAACTCTACACAACTTATGAAATACAGACATTTAGGGCTCTAGCTCGCACCGTTTACGAGCTGTAAGCCCAAATAGAAATCGGGCAAGAACAAAATTTCCACTGCATTCCCAGCCAAACTTGTTTTCTTAGCGCTTGAAAAGCGCTCACTCAGGCCTTCTCAGCAACGTCCAGGTTGTCTTGATCTGACCTCTTAAATCTGTCCAACAGGTCTTTCAAATTGACTAAGACTTTTGTACATTTTCCGCATGTTTAGTCCTTCAAATCTTTAGAAGGAGAACGCAGATTGGCCAACTCTTTGCAGCTACCAGGAGTCCTTTTTAGGGTCTCTCACTGACATAAGTGGGAAGTGTCAATTGCATACCATTCTCGAGATCTGGGAGGTTGAAAATGGTCAAAAACTCCCAATTTGTCAATTTCTAAACACAATCTTTGCTGTAAATAAGAGACAAATTTTCTCCCCTTTCCGGACACCTTGTGTTTATGACTCCGACTTTAATCGTGTGCCTCGTTTTCTTCCCTTTCCAACGACACCAAACTCGTCTCCATCCGATAATAAATGAGAAAGTTATGAGCTTCGGAAAATTCCAATTCTTCCTTTACTTTTGCATGTATCCGTGACTTTCACTTTCCACTTTCATTTCATTTGACCTAAATAGTTCATGACCTAGATAGTTCATCTTCGTTTTTAGCCCTATTCCTAAACCTAACCCTAACACTAACCCTAACCCTGACGTCTACCTTAAATAATTGTTAGGTTTAAGATAACTTAAATTTGATCAATATAAGGGAAAGAAAAGAAATACAAGGTAACAAAATAAGTTTAATCTTTGTAAAAGAGAAGCTTAACAACAGGACAGGTTTAAAACTAGTCCCGTCCTCTAATTAACTCATCACATACAGCGTTCACCGTCTCAGTTACATCAAAGAGCGATCGCTAGCTTTGTGTATTGGATGCCAATCAGAAACCGGTTTGGAAATGCTGTGTCAACACTGAGCCCGTTCACAGTCTCAGTTACATCAAAGAGCGATCGCTAGCTTTGTGTATTAAATGCCATCAAAAACCGGTTTTGAAATGCCGTCTCAACACTGAGCGCGTGCAGACTTGGACATTCACAGAAAGTCATCGGAGAGAGAAGACGTGGAAAAGGTAGGCAGAATATTTCACAGTTAGCTTAGATTTCTTTTTTTTTTAGCTCTAATTTGATAAAGGTGGAAGACTTTAAGCAAAGGAGCAACTATTTGTATATTAGGCAATAGTTTTCTTGATACCGTAGAAGTAGACGTTTTAGCGAGGATGTAATTTATTATTACATCCTCCGCATGTTATTACACCCAAAGATTAAACTTATTTTGCTACCCTTAGTTTACGTTTCAGAAAGTCTTTCATTTTATATACATTACATAACAATATAATACAGGAGATAATTTGAACAAAGTTTTAATTTATATGCTTTAATTTTTAATCATAATCAAAATCTATATCATTTCAAACTCTATAAACTACATAAATCCGGTGTGATTTTTTTTCGCTATCCATTTATCCTAACCCTGATTTGAAAACTATCACAATATCTCATTTCCTAAATTATTAAACACAAAAACAATGTTATGATTTCCGGCTTGTTTTTCACCATCACTTAAGCTCTTGACATAACCTTGTTCTCTGTATTCTTAGCTTTAAAATGACACCAAACTTGTCTAAATCGAACGACAAATAAAAAAGTTATGGGCCAAAGAAAATTCCATTATATCCTCTAAATAACTAACCCTGTACAACTTTCACTTTCCACTTTCATTTTGTTTGACCTGACATGACCCGGCATGACCTAATTCCGGCATCTTCGTTTTTAGCCCTATCCCTAACCCCTAACCCTAACCCTAACCCTAACCCTAACCCCTAACCCTAACCCTAACCCTAACCCCTAACCCTAACCCTAACCCTAACCCCTAACCCTAACCCTAACCCTAACCCCTAACCCTACCCCTAACCCTAACCCTAACCCCTAACCCTAACCCTAACCCTAACCCTAACCCTAACTTGTATAAAAAAGATGCCGTTGCTTTCTCAAACAATACATCATAATTAGCAATTAAAAAAAATCAAATGAAATATAACCTTAGATCAAGAAAATCACCCATTAAAAACACAACAGTATATAAACGTCCGAATCGAAAGAAATCAAGCAACAAAACACCTACTTTCACAATAAAATGATTGACAATCACGTGATAAAATAGGCGGAGTTCCGCATTCCCGCACCCGCATCACGTCAAAGTGCCTATACCCTAACCCCTAACCCTAACCCTAACCCTAACTTGTATAAAAAAGATGCCGTTGCTTTCTCAAACAATACATCATAATTAGCAATTAAAAAAAATCAAATGAAATATTACCTTAGATCAAGAAAATCACCCATTAAAAACACAACAGTATATAAACGTCCGAATCGAAAGAAATCAAGCAACAAAACACCTACTTTCACAATAAAATGATTGACAATCACGTGATAAAATAGGCGGAGTTCCGCATTCCCGCACCCGCATCACGTCAAAGTGCCTATACCCTAACCCTAACCCTAACCCTAACCCTAACCCTAACCCTAACCCTAACCCCTAAACCCTAACCCTAACCCTAACCGTAACCCTTAACCCTTAACCCTAACCGTAACCCTAACCCTTAACCCTAACCCTAACCTTAACCCTTAACCCTAACCCTAACCCTAACCCTAACCCCTAACCCTAACCCTGCTGAGACCTTTTCGGCAATCTGCAGGCTCTCGAGAACTGACGACTTTAACTTGTCCAATGCCGGTTTCAAATTGTCTAAGACTTTGGTAGATTTTCCATATGTTTAGTCATTAATATCTTTGGAGAGAGAAAGTATTTCTGCAAACTCTTTGCAGCTTCCAGGAGTCCCTGTCAGGGTGTATCACTGACATAAGAGCAGTGTGTCGATTGCATGCTATTCTACAGATACTGAAGGTTGAAAACGGTCAAGAATTCTCCATTTGTTAATTTCTTCGGTGTAGATAAGAAGCTATTTTTCTCCCTTTTCCTGTCACTTAGGTTTCAAGTGTCTGATTTAGTCATTTTGCCCGTTTTCTTACCTTTCCAACAACACCAAACTCGTCTTGATCCGATAAAAAATAAGAAAGTTATGAGCTTCTGAAAATTCCACTTTGTCCTTTACTAATTTCTTCTATCCGTGACTTTCACTTTTCACTTTCATTTTCTTAATCTTTTAATCTCCGTTGACCTACTTGGGCACTTTAATCCACGGGCATTTTCGTTTTTATCCTATACCCTAACCCTAACCCACAAATAAGAAAGTCATAAGCTTCGGAAAATTCCAGTTTTTCCTTTACTTTTGCATGTATCCGTGACTTTCACTTTCAACTTTCATTTCATTTGACCTAGATAGTTCATGACCTAGATAGTTCATCTTCGCTTTTAGCCCTAACCCTAACCCTAACCCTAACCCTAACCCTAACCCTAACCCTGACCCTAACCCTAACCCCCATTAACCCTAACCCTAACCCCCACTTACCCTAACCAACGTTAATCCTGACTTTAACCCCTGCAAACACTATTTTTCTTTTTTTGCTCATATCTTTTGACTGACTGCTCCGATGTTAACGTTCTTGGTGTCGTTGGAAAGGTATTGTCGTTTCAGTGAGCAAGAAGTCGAATAACAAGCGATATTCTCAAAAGGCTTGCAAACGGCAAAAAATCTTTATTTCGTGACGGATTTTCAACTTCTTGGGCTTGTCAGAGAGCTCTGGACAAGGTCTATCGAATGCCGTAAAGTGTAAAAAGATCAAGCCATTTTTTGAGGCTTTCTAGAGCAAATATTGCCTAGGTGTACCCACGCGCTTTACACACACATCTTTCAACCCTCGCAACTTTTACCGTTTTTGTCCTTTAACAACCATCTTCAAATCGTGGACAGAACTTGCCAAGAGCTTTCCAATGAGACCAAGACTTTGAAGATTGCTTGAAAACTAAGAGAGATTCGGCCCTTACAATTTGGCGTCCATTTGCCACCCCTTTGGAACAGTTTTTGGTCATTTCAGCGAGAGAGGTTCAGGTCAGGGTATCGAGGCCTACGAAACCTTGTATAAGAAGAAAAGTTCCTTTTTGTCTCAATATTTCGACTACTGGGGACCTTGTCTTCCGGTCCAACCGGAATTACGGCACCTTTTCTTCAAATACCCATAGGTAACACGCCCTTGGGACTAGCAGGCTGAGCTTTGGTATGTGGATTCCTTGAGGTCTTCTTAACCTTTTATGTACGAGTTTAGGGCCTCTATCTCTCACCGTTTTCGCGCTATCGCCCGGAAAAAGAACTTAGCGCGGAACGCAAATTTACCTCCTCTCCGAGCATAACCGGTTTTGGGGGCACTTGAACAGATCCTGCTGAGACCTTTTCGGCAATCTGCAGGCTGTCGAGATCTGACAACTTTAACTTGGAATTTTCCTTTATAGTCCATATATTACTAGAATTATTTTGATCGAGATATTTTAATACCATTGTGCAGGATATTGTGTGTAGCTTCTGGTAGCTTCATAAGTACATCAAATATACTCTTCCCCTGGGTTGGTTTGTTATTGTTGGGATCATTCTCTACTTTGCACACCCATGCCGAAATCGTTTGACATCTGAATTTTTTTATCCATCATTACTGTCCTTGCGTGACTTATTATTTAAATGTTTTTAAGTGTCAAATGAATCTAACTTACATCAATTCAGACAAAGACTTTTCTTTTTTAAAATTTTCAAAGCCGTACGGAACAGTAGATTGTTTAATTACTAAAGTCTTAAAGACTTACCCAAAATCTTTGAGGACACGAACATGGGTCGTTGGGTCAATATCAGTCCTCCCGCTGTCAATTCTACGTATCTGCACAGCATAAGTATTACCGGATTCTTCCAGCAACAAAGATATGACCCGACCTATATTTTCATCTAGATCTGCTTTCACAAATTTGCTCTGACACAATGCAGAGTTGATGCATTTGATGTCGATCTTGACATACATGTGGTCAGCCATTTCCTTCCCGGGAAACTGGCTGTTTATTAAACTGGTTCTTATAAAACTCGTGATCAGGTAGACGCTTATTTATGTTTAGCTCAGATGTGTTGAATATCAAACATTTCATTGATTTAGTTGAAATAATAGAGCATATCGATCCCGATTTTATTTTTAAAAATCGATCAACACAGGATCGGCGCAAATTTTGAAAATAAAAATGAATTCAACGTCTTTTATTTTTATTTGGTATTAGGACAAAATTGAGTTGGCGCTTCCCGTTAAACAGAAAATAAAAAAAAACTCTGGTCTTACACATAGATGCTGTATACCATATTTGATTGAAACTGATTCAGTGGTTTCAATGATGAAGCTAAAAATGTTCTAATGTTAACACACTACACACGACACACGACGAACGGCGGCGGACGAAAACGGATAACAATAGGTCACCTGAGTGACTCAGGTGACCTAAAAACGTGAAGTTTATGTGATAATAAATCATTGTCTTATGCATATCCTTATAACACGTGAATAAATATTCCTTTATCATTGCATTAGGTCATTGAAATAATTGTGCTGAATTCATATTGTGGAAAGTAACACGGTTTTTATAATAAAAGATAAAAAAGAAATGAAATTGCCGATTAATTTTGCATTGTAAATTTAAATACCTGTAGCTATCTTAGTGCACACAAATAAGATATATGATTGAAAAAGAATATCAGCAAGTAAAATAAACGACTTAAATCCCCCTACCCACATACTTTTCACTATCATAGCAAGTTTAAAAAAATTAATTTGAGAAAAATCTATGCGTGAAAAGAAGAAAACTCAACATTTAGATATATTGACGAAGTAGTGTCAATCAACAATGGCAATTTCCATTCTTATGTGTAATCGATATATCCTGGTGAGCTTGAGATAAAAGATACCTCAGAGTCTGACACATCTATTTCATATTTAAATATTTTACTTGAACAAGACATTAATGGTAATCTAACAAACAAGCTCTTTGATAAACGTGATGACTGCAACTTTTCTATTGTCAGCTTCCCTTACTTATGCAGCAATATATCTTCATTACCTGCATTCGAAGTTTATATATCTCAGTTGATTTGATACGCAAAAGCATGCTCTACGTATAAATATTTTCTAAAACGAGGTAAATTATTGACAAACATGTTAATTAAACAAGAATTTTAGCAGTTTCGTTTTATAGTCATAATTGCGTAAATTCTATGGTCGATACTATGACCTTGTTAGCAAATACAATTTATCAATGAGTCAAATGATGACTGACGCTTTTCATACTTATTGTTTGTCCAGTATTTATACACTGAATTGACGACGGATTTTCCCTTTATTTTCCGATTATGACAAGGATCACTTGGTGGGTGTGACCGGTCGGCAGGGGATGCTAACTTCTCCTTGGCACATGATCCCAACTCCGATGTATTGGAGGTCTGTGTTTGTTATGCTCCTATTTTGTATTGTTTTATGAAATTTTGATCTTGAATATTGTTCGTTATCTCCATTTGTTTCATTTATACATTTATACATTTTCTAACTATTTTATAACTTAAACATTTGAATGTCCAATATGTTTATCCCACGCTATACCTTAACATACCGACCGTCAAATACAATGTCAACTTTGTTTAATAATATCCCCTTAAAACACACAACGAATTTAATCCATTTGATAAAATATATTGTGCAAAAATGTATAAGTCGAATGGTTGACTTAAAATTTCAGTGCGAGGGGCAGGGCTTTTTTTTTTAAGTGTACACTTAGTACATGTACAAATTCAAAGTTAAAATGATAAACAATGCGTGTGTAGGTTTTGAGAGTGATTTTGCATTCCAAAACACTTTAAAAAGTTTGTACCATAGCATCATTCTTAAAGTTGCTTTTATCCTTAGGAGTTTACCCAAAACACTATGTACTAGAATAATATAAAAGACTTGTTTTCAAAACTAAAAAAAGTCCAATAAAAGGCCAAACTTTAAATACCGCCCCTTTTGTATAAATATAATGACGCCTAGGAAGAATGTGTATTTGATAATAGACAATAAAGGTCCAAAACCTTTATTTTTATTGTTAAAGTAAACAATGCAACCCAATCTCTTTGTAGTAATACCTTACATTTGGCTAGAATTAAAAATACAAAAAGTTTTAAACAAAAGGGAAGAAGATCGATATTCATTACTTTTTTCTATGAAATAAATAGTAGGGGAAATCTGGAATATAATGTTATTGCATTTAGCCTCCAGGTATAACTAAATATTCACCTTGTGCACTTCTTAGCGTTTGATTATAAAGGTGCATATATCTTAACAGGTAAATCAGAGGATTTTTGTTTTGTATTTATGTCTAAGTTATATTGTGCACATAGTACATATACAAATTTTACATGAGAATTACAAAAATATATTCATATGCATATATACTTTTTATTTCCAAAAACAGGCACATTGACGGGATGTTACATAACTGAACAGGTGTGGTGTATGTTATGTAGAAGGTTTTTGCTTTCCCAAACATGGTTAAACGTGTCTAAAAGTAGATCAATTCTGAAAACTGAATTGACCATTTTTATATAGATTATATCCAAAACGCTAATATGTACTTCTTGTTTTGTAAATTTCAGTTCTTCTGTATAAAAATAATGACAGGTAGGAAGAGTGCGTATTTGAAAATAGACAATGAATATCCAAAACTTTTTTTCATTGTTAAAGTAAAAAATCTACTCTCGTGGCTAGAACTAAAAATTCATAAAAAGATTTTAAACGAATGAGCAACGAAAATCAACATTCATTTTTTTTCTTTGCAGTTGCCAATTATATCTTTCAAAATAAATAGTAGGGGGAATCCCTAATGTTATGCAATTAGCATTTAGCCTGCAGATACAAGATTTACCATGTGCACTTCTTAACGCTTGATTATAAAAGTGCATATATGCAAACAGGTAAATCAAAAAATTTCTGATTTGTTTTCAAGTCTAAGTAAATGGCAATTGAAAGGAATCCCTAACCCTAAAAACTATATATATATACATACAATGCTTTAACTTGTATGCAATGTTTAAACGTCGAAATAAAAAAATTAATAGATTCATATATTTGCAGTCTTTAAAATGTCATACTCCTATTATGCAATTTCATTTAAACAAATTGTATATTTTAATAAATTGCCTTTTAATTAGTGGGATTTTCCTTTTTACGTCAAAAATTCTTTTAAACAATATGTTAATTCTTCAAGAAATAAAAAAATACTTTATTAAAAATGGCTATGTAATTTTTTGAAAATAGCTTTGAGTCGTATATAAATTCACAGTACATAGAAATACTAGTATCATATTAGACCCGATCATGCACGTATTCGTTTTATCTTACGTGTTTGTTGGCTGTTTTGCCTTTTCTATGGCATGTAGCTGTTTTCCTCAGCATCCTCAAGTTCAGTTCTGTAACTCCGACTTTGGTAAGGCAGTTGTTGTACTCTTTATTGTCTTTATGTTTAAAAGAATTTTGCATACGGCGTATCTTATGTTTACATTATAAGACTTTTTTTCTCCTTTCGTGTTTATTATGAAAATGATTAATATGTTTTACGGTATGGCCGTTGGGGCGAGCGCAGTCATTTAGTACCAAAAACCTATACTTACCTAGTCTAGTAGTTTTTACTTGAACTGTCTATTCTCAGTTTATTTCAAAAAGAGAAGAAAAAATATCAATTTCTTCCCTGGCATTAGGATCAAGATTCCGAAATTCTCGGAAGTTTCCGACAAAATTGGAAATACCCGAGCCGTTGAAGTGACGAAAGTATGACGTCAGATAAAAAGTCCTGTTGACTTAGAACGCAAACGATAGTGTTGTGGCTTGGAGATTGCATTAAATCATTGTTGTAATTTTTTCAAGTAAGTTATTGCTATGTATAATCCTCCATGTTGCTATGCACCGCAAAGGATTATTGGGAGTTTGGAATGTTTTCATGCGGACTCATAAAAATTTCTTGGAACAATGTGCAGATTTCAACCCGAATTTCCTCCGTTCGTACACGTTAGTGTATTGAGCTCGCTACGTGAGCGGCGCTTTGCACCGCCTCGCTGCGCTCGCTATATTATGTAAATAATTCGATTGAAGTGAACTTTATATCTAATGTTTGTGCTTTTAATTTCTTGTTTCTCACCTACCCATATTTTTCTATAGTTGTCAAGGCAACGGTATTGGAAAGAAAACCCGGTAACAACGAATTTAGACAGGAAGTGAAATATGAAGTCAATATTCTAGAAGATTACAAGGTATTATTCTTATTTTTTTTTATTTTTCTGTTTTTCATATCCTGCAATTTATTATTCTATTTTTGAATCAAGGTGAAGATAATTATCGAATAAGAATTTTTCATAATTATTATATTTACTACCGCAGAACAGTTACGGTCCAAACCGTGGAAGAAGGGCAATATACACCGCCTCAAATGGTGCCGCTTGTGGCTCTTACTTTCAATTGGATAAGACCTATATTATTGCAGGTAAATTCTTCAAATCAAAAAGTCCTTTAGAATGTTCTCATTTCAAATTTAAAAATGGAAAATAGGATTTATTGCACTTAATGAATTGATACATACTGTAACGATTTATAAGGAAAAAAATTTAAATGGTATTTTTTCGATTATTTGAGAAAAGGATTCGAAAATATAACAAAAATATAAATTAAAAGTTGTTTTTCAATTAACATAACAGTTTTTGTTGTACCTCTCTGGTTAATAAAACTCAAACGAACTTACCACAGAGATACAGATTTACAAAATGTATCTGATTATTTAAAAATGCCCTCTCAGCAACTTTCTAAGTATATGCCAAGCTTGGTATCTTTACAAAAAGACCCTTTAAAGGTAAGAGATATAACTGTAGTCGACATTTAAAGTTCTGAATTTAACAAAAAAAGTCAGGGTTTGTGATTTTAAATCACTATTTAAAATGGTTTGTCCCAATTTGCACACATTCATGTACATTCTTCCATAATGAAGGTGAAGAAAAAAATATGTGCCAAAAAAGCAATATTAATATCACAAAACGATTACATTGTGCGTGCAAAGACGCATTTTTTTAATTTGTGAAACACTGATGCCCTTATAAATGCTTTTTTGCAAAAATTAATTTTCTCAATTACAAGTAAAAATCCAATGTCAAGAGATGAAAAATATTCCACCTAAAGAAGGAATTTGAAAGCCCAAGTACTAACCATTCATAAGATAAGGCCAGGGGTTTTAATGCGGATCAAACACGAAGTTCAAGGTCAGAGTGTCAAATTAAGGAAAGATGATACAAACAAACTTTTGTCAACAGACAGACTGACGGACATGACAAAGCTATAAATATCCGAAGTTTCGACTTTATGGGAGTAATTATCTTGTTTTGGTTTAAAAGAACATGAATTAAACTGGACATTGCTAAATGACAGGTACATGGCGAAACGTATATTATAGATATTAATTAAACACTACTTTATTTGCTTTTTTCTTTCTTAAATTCTCTAGTAGTTCAAATTTACATGTTTATTTCTTTATTGTAACTAGATGTGAATCTGTTGGATTTAATCAAAATTTTTCTCTTCGTGTTTTTACACTCTCGTCTCTCTCTTTCTCTCTCTCTGCATATTTTTTTCTTAATCACATGCACTTTTTCAAATCGCCATTAACAAAGCAATTCAAGCCATCTAAATGTGAAAAAACCCATTTTAAAAAAGATATATAATCATATAAAATAGAACATATTTTATTTAATTTATTTTTAATTTTCCAAATTAATGTTGTTTATTTATCATTAGGAGGTATACAAACGGGCGTTTCAATAATATGTTTTATGTGGTTTTTATAATTTGTTCTACCTTCAAGAAGCACATGAAAATGTGTTTGGATTACAACTGATTGTGATGTAAATGTTTTTTTTTTTAATTTAACTATTTTTAGGAGGCATACAAGGAGGTATTTGGACTACATACTCATGTGGTCTAAATGGTCTTTATAAATCTTTCTCAAGATATCAACGAAAAGCTTTCAAACGAGGAATATACAAGAGAAACTGTGGCTGCAATGTAAGTTAAATATATTTTTTATAAGTAAAATATTTAATACAACCGAGTACATTGTAGTTTTTATTAGCTGTTCTACAAGCAATGTAACGTTTTACATATTTTTAAAATAGATTAATAATTTTTTAGTTATCAGGAATATTGCTTAAAATCATAGCTTATAGTGAATGATAAAATAGTGCTGCATGTTTCAGGTTGTTGACTGCACTGAATTATTTGACGGTAGAAAGTGTCCATCCAAGTCAAATAACCAGTGTATCATGACATCTGATAGAAATTGCTGGTACAATCAAAATGCCTGCACACAATCAAAGTACGGATGTGACTGGGACACCCGTTCCTGTCGTAAAACATATAAACCAGGAAAATAAATGTTAATTACACAAATAAAGGAATAAGTGATGACAATTGAATACAGAATAATCTGGAAAGTAACATGATGTAAAAATAGTATATAACACTTAACAAAAACTGACGCAATATCCCCTTCCCTTATATCAAACTCGAAAATCTAATTATCTGCTATGCTGCTTGACCCCCTTCCCTGCAGTCACGCATTTTAACGCATATACCATTTCCTATAGTATTTTTAACGCAAAATCACGCAGAAACCATTTTCCCGCAATCATGCACTTTTTAAATAATTTCAAAGTTATATTTAGCTTTCAATTTTATCACTATTTCCTTCTATTTGATACTTTTAAAATCTTATTAAAGAAAAAAAATTATAAGGGTTAGGGAAAATATAACACGTCATAATTATTAATGCCAAATTTTAGAGAATTTTGTACACTCTATAGAGTAATTGCAGGGAAAAGGTAACGTCATACGAACATTAAGTGTATACTGTGTCGCAGTTCAGGAATTTTTAAAGTCCAAATAATGAATGACAAATTATCAACGTTAAGTTTTTAAAAACTGAATTTTCAATTCAATGACCTCGAAAATCATTGTTTCGAAGGATTAACTAGTTGACGGATTGATAATGGCCATCCCCAAAATGGAATATGCAGACTCTCATAATTAAAAGCTGAACATATTTCTTGGGAGCACTATGTTTTTTTTTTGTTGTTTTTTTTTTACAAAACTATGTACATGTATTTGAATAAAGAAACAATGTTATATATACCATGTTTTACTTCATTTATTTAATTTTTGTGGATATATTGTTTCTTCGGAAGTATTAAGTGACCCACGAATTTACGTCCACCGCAAAATATAAAGTGTCAAACAATACTCTACTAATAATGCATCATTCATAAGTAAACTCATCTCACTAAATATGTTAAATACTTGAACATATTTAACAAGATTAATCTTTTACTTCATTTCATGAAGGTTAGGGTTAGGGTTCATCTCATGAAACTTTATCTGGTCTCGAAGTATTCAAATTCACAACAAATAAGATTTTTTATTATGTATTCTGGTTTATTAATCAATAATAAAGCCTCTTTTGAAATTAAACGTACTCCAAAACTGATTATACAAGTGTTATCCCTAATAAAAGCACAGTTCTGACTAATATGAAGTCAGAAAGTGTAGACAAATTAATATACACGATATTGTATATAGCAACGACTTTAGCAAAAGCAGTGTCTTTTTTTAAAACCCCAGACTTTTTAAGTTCAGAACTATTAATTTATTCTTAAATAATCAATTAAGAACATAGCTGTTATTAAATACATCTTGAATTTCTAGTTGTTATTATACTCTGGTTGCTGTTTATCAAAATAACTACATTTATTTATATATTATATATTCACAAAGATCATCAATGAATATCGCAGACAGTATAAATGGAAGACTGACGTATTTGCCATTAGTTCGTCTTAAATATGGTCGGCTCATTTGTGGTTCGATGCCGACCCCTGAGAGGTTATTTGGTGCTCTTAAACACATCTCTAGGGAAAAATCTGGAAAGAGGAATACATGACAGTGCAAAGATTTTGAGAAAGAATTGGAGAGGTACAACTTTCAACTTACTAGGAAATCAGTTATCAGTTGATCTAAAAGATATTATGGATAATCAATTATGATTCACACTACCTAAAATAAAAGCTTTGATTTAAATATGGAATCAAAGAATTCTAACTCCAATTGGTCGTATACTGTTAAATCACATATTTTCGTGGGGTCAAATTTTCGTGGTTTAAGTAAAAACTCTTGGTTCATGGGCATTTGAATTCGTGGATGAAGAATTGTTGAGAAGTTATTCATGTAACATTTTACATCTCCTGGTGGACATGAATTCTTGGATCTCTTCATACCTCGAAAACAACGAAAATTAAACCCCCTCGAAATTGTGAATTCACAGTAACTGTTGTTAAGTCTCTTGTCATACCTAAGCTTAATCATCTATTTGTTTCTTTCCCATCTCCTCGAAAACAGTTTTAGTTGATTTACAAAAAGGTGTTTTTGAATTTATATGAAAGTCCAAATCGGATAAGATTAAGCAATCCCTCCTTCAAGATAATCTTTCTTGGGGTCTTAAAATGGTCGATACAGATAATTGTGAAATTGCTTTAAAATCTTCCTGGATGAAAAGGTTAACTCAAAATCAAGACATGGATGGATGTTTTATACATTAAATGGATGTTATTGGGAAGTATTTTGGGTATTTGTTACATCTACTTTCCAAAAACAGTGCTTTCTGGCAAGACGTATTAGAATCATTACAGCGTTTCTGAGGAATTAGTCTGATTTTTTTTCAAGCTGGCATAAATTTTAACAAGATTAACAACAACAAAATATTCAATTCTATTAACACCTATTCCATATGCCAAGTTAAAGTCCACACTTTTCGATATTAGTGACAGCTGCTTTTCTGATGAAAATTGATCTCGTATCTAATTACTGTACAAATGTGCGTACCTCATTGCATAATATTGTGAACTTAATATTCTATGATATTTTTGCTTCTATTTTTGTGATCATATTGTCAGTTATACTATCTCGATATATCCCGTTAATTTTGAGATAAAAGATACTACGAAGTCTGACACATTGTACATGTATCATATTTGGATATGTCAATTGAAAGAGACTTAAATATTAGTTATTCAAATTAGCATAATGACAAACATGATGTTAACTTTTAAATTTTTAACTCTCCTTACCTTTGTAGCAATATACCCTCATCACCTGCATACGTTTCTAAAACGAGTTACACCTGATCTCACGTCTGACGTTCTAGAGGTCATTATTTGCTCTGCTCCTAATTTGTAATGTTTAATGGACTTTTGAGAATTAATAATGTTCATTATATTCACATGTTTTAACCAGCATCATTAGAGATCCGTTTTACCACAATTTTTTCCAACTATAAATAAAAAATAATTGGCTTTACTAATATTAATTTGTGTCCGGTTCATATCTGTCCTATGGATAAACTTTGTATGTTCTAATTTTTAACAAAGATTGCTTATGACCTGAGGATGTGCCATGATTTTGAGCCAAGGTCATTTGAATAACTTCAAGGTCATTGAAAGAAAAAGTTCAAAATTGATGTCCTTATCTTTCTTAATGTAAGATATTGACACAAATGTGGACTTGTTTATGTCGGTGAAACCAAGGGATCACTCGGATCTGTGATTATGGATATTGCATATCATAGGCTTTTTAAACCCCTTCGTTTTACGGAAGGATATTGAAATAACGAACAGTATTCAGTCTCAAAGTCCATAAAACAATACAAAATAAGAGCACAGCAAACACGGACCCCCAAACATCAAAGGTGGGATCAGGTGTCATGGAGGGGTGAGCATGATAAGGAAATAACGGAAAAAAATCCGTTGTCAATTCAGTGTATAGATAATGGACTAACAATTGGTATGAAAAATGTCAGTCAGCATTTGACTCAATGATAAATTGTATTTGCTGACAAGGTCATTGTATCGACCATAGAATTTTACGAAATGATGACCTTAAACGAGACTGTTGATATTCTTGTTTCATCAACTTGCTTGTCAATAATTTACCTCGTTTTAGAAAGAAATGCAGCTAAAACTGCGTCTTTCCCATAAACTTCAATATGCCAATAAAGGAATTGACGCGGTTAATATAAGTAATATTCTTAATCACGAAAGGGTCTCGTCTTGTATTCAATAAGATACAATGACCTTGTCAGCAAATACAATTTATCATCGAGTCAAATGCTGACTGACGTTTTTCAAACAAATTGTTAATCCATTATTCATACACTGAATTGACGACGGATTTTTTCGTTATTTTCCGATCATGACAAGGAGTACACGGCGGGTGTGACCGATCTGCAGAGGATTCTCACTCCTCCATGGCACCTGATCACAACTTTGATTTCTCGTAGGTCAGTGATTGCTCTGATCCTATTTTGTATTGTTTTATGGACTTCGATATTGAATACTCTTCGTTATCTCCATATCCAATTTTCACACAGAATCTGCTTATGACTTTAAGGTGTAATATGACCTTGATCCAAGGCTATTAATACAAGTTCAAGGTCATAGAAAGAAAAAAAATCATATTCTATAGCCTGTCTCTATCTTTCCTTAGGATAGACTTTGTAAGTTCCCGTTTATAAAAAGATTGCTTATTACCTTAGGGTGTGTCAAAATTTTGAGTCAAGATTATTTGGACAAGTTCAAGGTCACTGTAAGAAAACGTTCATATCATTAGTCTTGATGTTTTATTAGACAATGCCTAAGTTCCATTTATTTATATATATATATATATATATATATATATATATATATATATATATATATATATATATATATATATATATATATATATATATATAAAATGATCGATTACCAGTAAATCTAACTTTAAATGTTTAAACAAATTGTGAACATCATTACTAGCATCAGTGACTTTGAATATTTTTGAAAAACCAAGCGGGGGATATTTGTCAATTTTGGACAATTCTAATTAAAATATGATTAAAGTTTTTGCGACAACCCAAGAAACTGACTGGCAGACAAATGGTTATTAATATCCTCCTGCTTTCCTGAGGTGATAAACATAAACAAAATTCTCAGAAGTAGGTATGACAAAAATACAAACAACTGAATTAGAGCTGTGTGTCACAAATAAACAATGAACAATGTACCAGGTCTTTGAACAAACTATTGGAATTTTTCATTGGAAACAATTGCATCCCGTTATAAGCAGAATTGTATTCATATGAAGCAGAATCTGTCCAACATCTGATACATGTACGTGAAAAGAAGAAAACATTTGCTATGGTCTTCAACTTGACATTTGAACTTTAAACAGTTAGAATTAAAACTAGAGCCGAGCTCGTTGCAAAGCAACGAATAGGTCTTCCGTTGGAGCTACGAATAGGAAGACGTAACCTTGAGTCTAGGTCAAGCCACATTCTAAAGATATACAAGTAAGCAACCTAAAGGCTTGTAAAGGAAGCAACTTACAATGTTTCGCCAGGAAAAAGACTGTAAAGGAATGTATGTGACCTTGAACTTTCTAAATGACCTTTCGTCAAGCAATGACAAACTCTGTTATAAAAATCTAATATGTGTATTACCGACTGGAAAAGTTCACATATGTTTTTTTAGATATTCTTTTAGTCTATGAATCCAGCCAAAACATCTTATCTTTAGTGACCTTGAACTTGAGTCAAGGTCATGTCCCACCCTGCATTATACATGCATCAGCAATGTTTCACAGGTACAAATACTTTAGCAAATTTACAGTTTCTCTGTCAGTAACCTTGACTCGTCCGAATGACAGGATGTGTTCAGCTTTATTTTTTTCTGGCATAGATCGAATCGGAAGAATTAATTAGGTTCAACACTATGAATTACCTAATGATTTAACTAGAAATATATCTACAGGACATGAATGCCCCGCCAAGTGTATATTAGTAAACAATGCAACATTAAAATCTGTATTGGTAGTGTATGACGTTTGTTGAGAATATCTTGAATAGTTTCTTAGAAATTGAAATCTTAAAAAATGGATGTAGATTATAAAATCCCCCTCAAATAATGCCTAAGCTTACTTAAAAATATCTCAAATGGTTTCTTTAATACTAAGCAAAGTGCAAATTAAAGACAAGTGAGGTAAAGGTCACAGGAAAGTGAAAGTTTAAAATGTATCAGCATACTAAAATTTGATAAAAATGTCTTGAATGAATTCTTCAAATCTGAGCACCGCCTGTGTGGCGCAGTGGTTAGAACATCTTTTCTGGACTAAGGTTTGTATAGCTCTCAAAAGTGTGTATCAGCATATGAAGTTGAGTATAAATATAAATGCTTTCTTCAAAACTGAGCTAAATACTAACTTAAGTAAAGTGAGATCAAGGTTACAGGGGAGGTCAAAGTAAAAAAAAAATACTGATGCAGTTGAACAACTTACATAAGTATGTATCACCATAAGTTTGAATAATCAGTCTTGAATGGTTTGTTTCTACATGTAACTGAGTTATACCACCCCCCCCCCCCCCCGTAGAGATGCCTATGCTACACACCAATATAACTGGTATGACGTTAAAATTTTCAATAAATTTTAGTTTACATAAAATGAAAAATGTAAAAAAAAATTAGTTTAGTAAAATATTGAAGAGAGAAAGAATTTTCAAAGTACATGAATGGAAAAATCAAAATCGCTCACTTTCACATCGTAAAGTGACCATACCGAAGAGTTATCAAACAGGTTCAATTATTTATCATACGGTACCTAAGATTTGCAAGAATATTGACCAAGCCATACACATTTTTTCAAAGTGCGTTAATATGGTCGATATTAACGCACTTTGAAAAGGAATTTTAATTTTTCAAAGTGCATTGATTTGGTCCTAAATTTTGAAGAAAAAAAAATTCAAAGTGCGCCGTAACAGGGCATACATAATGAAATTCGATTACTAGTATTCACGGATGATACATTACTGTTTGCAATAGTGGACACTGATATTAATACTCCTACATTATCTCTTACAACCGATCTTGATAAAATAAAGAAATGGTCAAAAATCTGAATTTTATTAGATTTCAGGTATAGGCGAATGTGTGTGGATATGTGGAAGGGATAGTTTTAATTAATTCATTCAAGATTTGCTAAATTGTTCGTATGGACGAAGGCTTAGAAAAAGTGAAACACTGCGTTTACAGGTACACATCAGTAAATGTTCTGATTAAAATAAAATTCGACGGACATTAATTTATTTTAGTTATCGGAAGACAACGTAATCTTCAGAGAATGAGGCATTATATATTTTCTGTTTTTCATACCGCGGATTTCCTTTCTTTTGATTTACCGTTTACACAGGCCGGTGTTTTAACAACTGTTCATAAATGCTGTCAATTGATATATGATAAGAGAAAACGACACATCTCTCGGTAGTTTATTTTTTATGGGGGAAGAAAGGGTGAAAATATATAGATTGACACCTTAGTATTTACCTGTGTAATTATGATGTTACATACCGTGACGAAGACTGGCCAGGATGGGCTACCCGTTATAAAAACAACTCATTATCAACTCCGCAGACCTATAATTAGTTCACTTTAATGTCTGTATTTCAAACGCAGATTAGGCTCTACATGCGTATATTTGGGCACTCTTGCATATGCATTATACTTTAGTTATAAAACGTGCCTGTACTTGCATGCATGTACATTATATGTCACCGTAAAACCTTAAGCAATACGAGAGCTGATAAGAAAAAATAACGGAAACCTGCTCGCAAAAAATTACAAGTTTAATAGAAAATAATCATTCGTTCAAGGTTAATGAGTTGCTTAATGGAATAAGTTACGCATGTGTGTCTCAATCTACATACTTTGGTGGCGCGTGTGAATGTGGTATTTTGTATTGATGTATTCTCAGACTGATAAAATGCTCGATATTTGTACATTTGGGACGTATACAGTTGTACATTTAAAGGACGTCGACAAAAGAACCTACAGTGTATATTGACTTACATACATGTACATTTAAGATAAAAATCTATCACTAGTAGAAATTAATCAAAGTAGCATTTTTTCGATGGTGTTTGAAGTAAAACAGATCATGACCTCGATATCGAGAAAAACATTTGCTTTTAAAAAATAATTATATGCACCTTTCATTTAACTCAGCTAATAAATTATTGAATGAAATGCACTGGCGACATAATCAGTCAAAGATACTATTAAATAATCTGAAAGATTCAACATATTTATCCACTCATCAATTAGTTAACAAAATTAATTTAACCATTCTGTGGTTTCTTTTGTGTATGACTGTGGGTCGCTGGATCACACGACGATTGATTCCCGGTGACCGACTTTGCCCCGCGTTATCGAGGGAGGCGCGTTATATAATTGTAAACAAACAAGGTGAATGTAAAAGGCGTGCAATTAATGGCTGTGAATAGTTATGTTTTATTTTCTCACTACATTGTTTGTTTTCATATGATAAGAAGAAACGATTATCTTTTCTTCCCTTTTTAGTAGACTTGGTTAATACGATTTTTAAAAAAATGAAATAAAAGGGAAAGTTGTCTGTGAATAATCATGACAATTTGGGGAAAAAACACAAAGCACTTCAAGAACCTTATTCTAAAAAAATATTAGCATCCAATGTAGCCATGTTTATTATTTATAGTAAGTTTGTTATGGTTACACGCATGAGGAGCTCGCGTTTACGTGCTGAGTGAAAAGAATTACCTGTACATATATGGGCCATGCATCTAGCTCATTTAAAACAAGACTTGAACAAAATAACAATTTCATGAGATCAATAAGATGTTCAAGCACAACTTTTAATCGACAGTCATTTCGAAATATTTACCGTTTTTGAGTTATAAAGCAAAAACTTTCAAACGCCCTAGATCCCTTATTTTAGGGGCCAACCCCTTTTGAATGATATTAAATGAAAGTTCTTGCAATTATGCACAGCTTTTATTCAACATGTCTTAACAAAATATTTTTAGTTTCCAAGATAAAAAGGAAAATACGTGTTAATTTTCGCTCTTTTAGGCGTTCTAATTTTTGACCCCTATATAGCGCCATTTTGAATACAGAAATCGAAAAACAAAAACCGATGTGCACAACTTCAATCCTTCTGTTATCTAAAACCAGTAAGACTTCTGCTCCAGCTTTTGTGGTCTTTGAACCTTTATCAGGAAATGAAAGCCTATAATTTTTCAATTAAAGGGAAATAACTCGTAAGCGGAAGTAAATTTTTGAAATGTTAGACAGCATTCTGATAGAGTTTATTACCGTCTATAATGTCTGAAAATTTGAGCAAAATCCATTGAGAAATGAGTGAGATATGAGGCCCCAAATTTGGCGTCTAGGAAGAAAAAAAAAAGAATAATAAGAATAATCTTAATCATCAGAATCAGTAGAAGGTCTTCCGTTGGAAACGGAAGACCTTAATTCAGTAAAATATTCAACCTTTGCAACTATAGTCAATATTTAGCGAGAGTTTTTTTTGGTTTATTTCATTTTTTGGTACGTTCCACGTTTAGACAAATAACACGACATAAGATAAAGAAATGGATCTGACTCTTTCTGACCTAAGGAAGAAAAAACATAATTGCTAAATTCCAAACGTATATATTACGCTTCACAAAATCGTTTGAAGTGCATAAATATTATTTTAAAAACACACATATTCTAAATATAGTCATAATTGGATGGTTGATGTCTATCTAAAGAACAAGATTTTTAGTTTTTAACTCCTGAAAACACATCAGTTAAAATGCATGTTTGAGTAGTTGGACATTTAATTTTTTAGTTAGTATGATTGTATTTATATTTATTGATAAGTTGTAGTTGGCAGTTAGCTCTTCAGATCTAAGGTTCCTCATGGACATAATAGATTTTAAATGAAAATAATATTTTTTTTATCTATTTACGAGGGTTGATCCAAAAGTAATGTCACAGCTTCGATAAAATCGCTATCCGTCGACGTAAAACAACAAAATTATAAATGATGAAAGCTACATTTATTTCAAATCAGACCTGAAAATTTTAATTCAGCATGATTTATACTTTTCAAAATATCGGATTATATACAACGTGCGATTATGGTAGTCGCCGCAGCTAAATAACGTCATATGAAGGATACGCGCAGTCATACATTTAAACGCTTCCCTTCGTTTCATTAAAAAAATTTGAGATTTGATATCCACGAACACGTTCACAAATTTCACTTGCTTACCCTTAGTACCCATCGTACACTCATTTTTTTTCATAATTAATTCTGTCAAAATTCATTGAAACAGTAGTAAAAGACCAACTTAAAATTTCAGATATCGCTCTAGCCGTCGGTCTATTTGACAACGTCACGCACCATTGAACATTTCCGTCCGCCCTCCCATCTTTTGGTTTTCTTGTCATCTGCTGAGCATTTAATGACCCATCACCCACCGAAAATCGCTGAAACCATCTAAACAAGTCTCTTATATACATTCTTTCATCCGAAAGTCTGGTGAATCAACGTAACTGTCTCTACTGGCGATTTCTCCATTTTGAAGTAAAAATGCATTACAGTTTGTTTTGGCTTTTTTGTCCATTTTGACAATTCCTTTTTTCAATGCACCGGAAAAAAATCAACGATGTTTAAAAAAAAAATTGATGATGTCATATGATTTTCAATTTAAGACTAGAAAATGATGTAAATTTTTGTCTTTTAAAGTATTTTGCATTTAGGCGCTTTTAAAAGATGCTTTTTAAGTGTTTATCTTTTTTATACTTAAAAAAGTACACTTTAATTTGTCAAGTTCGGTTTTGACGCGGCGACATCCCCTATCTACGAAAGCCCAGAAGGCTCATTCGAGATTCGAGTTTCCAAATACGAGATTCGAAATTCGAGATTCAAAATTCGAAATTCGAGATTCAAAATTCGAGTTTCGAGATTCAAGATCCAAACGAACCAATCAAAAGCGGGTTCAACATTTGATTATTTCCCTTTATTATGTTTTTTATCAAGAAATAATTCAATATAATTATATCAAATGGGTCATTTCATTAAATTACAATGCAAGAAAAAGTGCTATATATATTAGAGGGAAATTTAAATAATTAATGGATTTTTGATCCGCAATCAATATTTCAATTTATATTATAGATTCTTAAATATTAAATAGATTACATATATCAGGAGTATATAATTATATTTTTGTATTGATGACAAATTACCGGCCGCCAGGAGATGGTCGGTTATATGATATGAAAGTTCGAAGTCGCTGTGCGTTTCCGCGGAGTTAAAACAATTTAAATAAAAAATATTTAACATTAATATAATGTATATTAAAAAGACGGTCTTAAGGTTAAAGAAAAACGCACAATAAACATAAAATTAAAAATTCTTTGAAGAATGAGGTAAATAATTCATCCAATACTGACTAAGAAATTTAGATATGTTTGAAGTTAAATCAAAGACCGCGTTATGTATATTACACAATTTTACTTTCTCTATTCAAAATTTGTTGTACGTATTTATTTTAAAATGACGTGTACATATGTACACATATAAACATTTTGAAAAATATGGTTAAATGTAAATTCATTAAAAGAGTTAGCAGGCTACAAAATATTACAAGATTTGGCCCTTAGCATATACGAGGATAATGCACGTTTTACAATGTGCCAAGAATTTTCCCGCTACAACTCAAAGAGAAGAAATGAAGTGGCGGATCTAGTGATACCAACATATTTGCTGCATTTTTATTAAATTAAACTACACTGCATATCTAGTTGTAGATTACATTTAATTTTAGTTTTAAACTTTTAATGTAAATGCCATACAGGCCCACGGTTCAAAAGTTGTTGACGCAGAGTACCAGGGGTTAATACTGAACATGCATTATATAATTAAGAAAATGCAATGTAGAGCACAAGCTTTTAATATCACGAGGATATATATTAAAAGATAAATATAAGATATTTTAAAAACAGACCACCATAGTCTTTAGTTGTAAAAGGAACATTAATGCCATACGTCAATACATGTTTCTTGTCTTAATTTTTTACGTGTGGACAAGACCCCCCCTTGATATTGAACCCCGGGGCTTATTTCTCTGTTATGTGTAGCCTTACAAAACGAAAAAAATCGCTTAAAACCCCCAGAATAATCGCTCAACCAAAAAAAAACAAAACAAAAAAACACTATTTATTTTTACAAGAAAGAAAGCTGTTTACGGAAAAAAAAAAATAGCATTAAGACAGAAATCAGTGGCAGATTTAAGGGGGAGGGGGGGGGGCGCACCCGGCGCGCGCCCCCTTAACATTGTCCAAGTTAGCATAAAACATAGTTTGTCGAGAAAATGTTTTAAATGTCTACTCGGTAGACCTCATTTTTACCCTACAAAATAGAATCCAAGAGCTTTTTACCAATTTTTGAAAACTTTTGGAAATACATTGTATATGTAGAGACAGTGTGAATCGACATTAAAGTTAAAACAAAATAAATGCATTTAACACCAGTGGGGGTAAAAATCCTTCTCTTATAATGTATAGTGGGTTGCGATTATTCTGGGGATTTTAGAATTTTTTGTTATTGTATACATGATGAATAAGTTTAATAAATAAAACTTGTGAAAAAAATGTCCAATAAGCCCTAGGGTTGAATATCGAGGGGGGAGGGGGGGGGGGGGTGGTGGTACCTTTCACAAGTACCTGTGGTTTTCCTAACTCAGGAAATGCATAAAAATTAAGTTTAGTAGACAATTCAAAAATATATATACTCCTGATATATGAAATCTATTTAATATTTAAGAATCTATAATATAAATAAAAATATTTTTTGCTGATCAAAATTCCATTAATTATTTAAATTTCCCTCTAATATATATAACACTTTTTCTTGCATTGTAATTTAATCAAATTTGATATACTTATATTGAACTATTTCTTGATTAAAAAATAATAAAGGGAAATAATCAAATGTTGAAAAATTCGAAAATTTTGTCGAATTTCGAATTTTGAATCTCGAATTTCGAATCTCGTATTTGGAAACTCGAATCTCGAATGAGCCTTCTGGGCTTTCGTACCTATCTTATATGTTTGAAACATCTATAAAATAAATTCAGTTAAACATTATTGAATGAAAAATTAAAGTTTAATTAAATTTATATTTGTGCATCTTTTGGTATATAATATTTAATAATATGACGCCAAATATAAAAGATATGGACACTGTGACATTACTTTTGGATCAACCCTCGTAGCAGGCTCAAATAAAAAAATCCCTATATGGTCTATTTTAGTCGTATAAATAAGCGTGCAATCTGAATAACGTAATAATAAATTGTTTTTGTGATAGTTCCTTTAAAATTGTAAATTGACAATTAAATTAGTCAATATTTTTAAATGATTTCATTATCGTTAATAAAGACAAGGTAGTAAATTTAATTTTGAATTTGTATCCCTTAACTTCGTTATGTAAAATTTAAAAAAAAATCTATAACTATGCCCAGCCTCAAAAAAGAAAATATTAAGCAGTTTAAATGGACCGTTATGTAAAATGATAGTTTTCCGTTTGATCATGATTTCAAGATAAAAATTAACATTTAACAAACACAGGTGTTATGACCTAAATGGAATTGTAATATTTTCCACGGAATGGACTTGGACGAGGTTTAAATATACACTGATGATGAAGATACTCTGACCAGCTTTATATTTACATTTAAATAAAATTCACACTTTTCACAAATCTATTTTGTAAGGCTGCTTTTCTATCAGAAATATGCAGGTGTGAATTAAAATGTAAACAAATGAATAAGCGCGTTGGGTCAAAAATACAGTTGACAAAAAATATCAAGAAATTTCTCTTTACTATTAAAGAAATCAAACCACATTCATGGCACAGATATTTTAAGTTTAGAGAAAATTTAAACATCAAAGTACAGGCAATGGACTTTCCTTTGTATTTTTTCTTCGTAAATACATGTACCAATTAATTCTTTCAAAGCATATATTGAGGGAATCCCAAACGTAATGTTATTATCATTTAGCCTCCAGGCAGTACTAAAAATTTACCTTATGCACTTCTTAACGTTTGATTATGAAAGTGCGTATATATAAACAGGTAAATCAGAAGAGTTTGTTTTTAATCTGTTAATGACAATTGTATTGAAAAGGTTGTCTAACCCTAATCAAACTAAAGATAATTGAAACCTTGATTTTGTTTTCAATTGACAAGGAGTGTTTCATTTTTTGCAAAATTTAAGTTGTTATAGATTTCTATACTTTTATCCTCTAACATGTCAAATTCTGAATACAATACACATGAGGTCGTGTAAACAAACTGAATATTTTAATGAATCGTCACTTATTTAGTGGGACTTTTCTTTTTACGTCAAAATTCTTTTGCACAATATGTTAATTCTATAAGAAATCAAATTTTAATCTATTGATGTATAGCTGTAGATTTTTTTTTTGAAATTTTGCTCTGGAATCCTATATAAATAAGCAAGGGCTTTGAAATCCCAATATTACGCGAGAAACTATCAAGATATTGTTCGTTTTATCTTTTGTATTTGTAACCTGTTTTGCCTTCTCTATGGCATGTACATGTTTCCCTCAGAACCCTCAAGTAAAATTCTGTAACTCTGGCTTAGGTTACGTGTTTATTATACCGTAATCACAAATGTCAATGTTGTTAAAATATTTCTTGTATATATTTTAGGTTTAAAGGTATACATTTGATCTATATATCACTTTTACAGAACAGTTACGGTCCAAACCTGGGAAGAAGATCAATATACACTGCCTCTAACAGTGCTGCCTGTGGATCTTACTTTGAATTGAATCAGACTTACATCATAGCGGGTAAGTTTATTTAAAAAGGAGTTTCATACACTGATATAAAAACAGTTATGAGCGTGAAGTAAGCTGGACATTGCTGAATGCTGGGATCATGACAAAATTATGAAATTTCATGACATAAAGTTTTGCTTGTTTTTATGCCTGTTTTTTTTTATCTAAAAGGACATGTAAATTCTATGTAAATTCTAGTTAGAGAGATATGTCATTTTATTTGCAGAAAGTATATTGTGTGTATCATTATGTCAACAAGTTATAAGTTACTAAAAGTTACCAATTGAAAATAAGCCACACTGGCTTTCATCGGCTATCCCTTGCCTTAGGTATCTGCAATATATATTTATTTATGATGAAAAATATGGAATTTATGAACATTATTCAGGCTCAAACATCATTAAACAATAAAATTAGGACCGGTGCAAACACGGACCTGCAAAACATAAGAGGTTTTGGAGTTATAACGTTAATTCAATCTTTCTTATGAAATTTATGTTTTACAGTTCATTTCTTATACCATGATCACCCCCTTTTTTTAATATATGTATATCAATTATACCATACTCATGTACATTTCCTATTCGTGAAAAAGAATAGATAAAATAAAAGGAAATAGACTGTTACTGTTTTTAAAACAAAATTTCATTATTTTCATTTCATCAGAAAAATAATTGTTTAAGGAAACTTTCGTTAATAAATTGTTGATCTCATGATTAAAACTGTTTGTTAAAAAAGAAAAGAAAAGAAAGCTTATACCGTTGTAACTAAAGAAGCAAAACCGCATTATTCAATCATGCTGCCACATTATCAAGAACAATCATGTATATTCATGAAACCTTTATCTTCCTTGCTATGATTTTGTTATTCATAATTGGGAGGCATACGAAGTGGAGTTTAACTACAGGTTTATTTGATCTAAATGATATTGATCTTTTTTAGGAAGCATTCCAAGAAGAGGGGTTTGGACTACAAATTTCTGTGCTCTTTATTATTTGTATAAATCTATCTCAAAATTTCAAAGAGAAGCCTTTAAACGTGGAATATACAAGAGAAATTGTGGCTGCAATGTAGGTAAACATGATATATTTTTTAGATATTTTCTTTTTAAGGCAAAGCGATTTTGGTTATATATTAGGTGTTGTACAACCAACTTTTGCTTCCATATTAAATAAGTTGAGATAAAAACTCTTAATATAAAAGTGTAAATATATTAACTGTAATTAAAAGATTACTTATATTCTAAATTTTACTAAATAGAAGTAACAACATACAAAATGATGAAATTAAAAAATAATGAGGTTTTAAATCTGTAACAGACATTGCAAACATTGATGTTTTTAAATTATATTTCATACGATTCTGATATGCAAACATACTTTAAAAAATATATTAGTTTTCATATTATTTTTCAGGTTGTTGACTGCACTGGCGTATTCGGTGAAAGAAAGTGTTTATTCCAGCTACACAACCAGTGTTTCATAAGATTAAATAGAAATTGCTGGTACACTCATAATGCTTGTACACAATCAAGGTACGGATGTGACTGGGACACCCGTTCTTGCCGTGGGTCATATAAAGGAGGATGATAAATGTCAATTACTCAAATGAAAAAGTAATGGCGATCGAATACAGAATAGGCTTGACAGTAACATGAAGTAAAACAATGAAAAATGCTGTCAATTTTCCTTCCCCTGGTTTTAATCCAAACAGCCTCATTATCTAAAAAGAAACATAAAGTGAATTTTGAAAAATGAAAGCTTTTAAGTTGTTTTTTTTTTCCAATTTTCTAACCGATAATCATCATCCCAGCTGAGTAACCAGATGATCGATGGCGACATGACTGAGCAGACTTTTATCAGTAATTTATGTGATTACAAAAGACTTGGATGCAATGCTTTGATTTATGTACTTTTAAAAAATAAAGTAATGTATTTGATATATATCGACAGTTTGGTTTTATTTATCAAATTTAGGTACGCTTCAGAAAAAAACTGTTTCCTGTAATGGCTTAATCTTAAAAAAGTAAATCAATACTCAATAATTCTTCTTCATAGGTATTTTTAATATCTTTAGTATGTTAGATATTAAAACATTTAACTATTTTTTTCCTTGGTGTAGAAAGACAAATTCATGTTCATAACAAATAAAATATCAAGATAATTATCAATTAAGGGTTTTTTTTTCCATTACACTCACTAGAAAGCATGATTAACCCATTGTCATGCCCAATCACGAATTCGAATTATATTTAAAGTAAAAAAAGTTTAGAGAAATTTGACGACATTAAATAAAGTAATGACACTGATATTTTCTCACTTAAAGAAAAAACAAAATTACAAAGTTCAAAACTTATATTTTACTCTTAAAGAAAATTGTTTTAAGTACATTAAAATAATAACAATAGATACGTTTGTATACTATTCTGAATAATATTTTTTCATTTTTGTGTGATTGCTTTCCATCTGAAGATCTAGTATTTACATTGAAGATCACTGAATATCGCAGATAGTGCTATTGGAACACTAGCTTTTCTGTCATTTCTAAGTCTGTCTTAAATGTGATCGACACATACTGTAGCTGTATACTGTATAAAGCATATTTTCCTGTGACATACGCTGAAGGAGATACCTTATAAATGGAAAGAAGAAGGTATGGATTTAGCTTTATTGTGCCCTAAAATGAAATGTCATCAAAAAGTTTTCAAACTGCCTTAAATATTAGTTAAGTATATGATTTTGATAAATCAGGAAAGAATAAGGCACAAAGAATTACCATTCTGCAAATATGGCGTCATAAATGTGATGCTTTTTTTGTATTTTTAACAGAAAAAGCCTCAAATTAGCCATTTTCAAGGGTAATTTTCCTTTAGAAAATAATGTCCACAGCCGTCGCCCACTTTAATATTTTGATATGTTGTGCAAATAACAATAAAAAATCACATATCTCAAAATCTTTGTGGGCGATGCCTGTGGACAATATTTTCTGATAGAAAATTCCATTGAAAATTGGAAACATGGAAAATGCATATGTTTATGACGTCACAATTAGCATTTAAAAACGCATGTGAGAAAAATGATTTGTATGATTTTCTGCATGGAATTTCAATGATTCAGAAAGCATTAGTTTTCATCTTTGACACCAGATTTTATTTTTTAGAAAATCACAGGGCAGGATTTGTCAGAAACCATTCCTTGTTCTTTAGCGAGGAGCAAATTGACGATGTCCTTAAAAATTGGTATTTTATTTTTAGCGAGATGCGATTTTATCGAATTTAAAAAGCTCACTAAAGAAGCTTTTTCAAATAAATCGCAATTTATTTTTAGCGATATTTAATTTAGGCGATCTTTGTACCTTCGCTAACAATGCCAAAATTTCCTCGCTAAGAATTCTGCTTATACGGTATTTGGAAAGTCATTCTTCTAGACCATTTTCATTAATTATATTTCAATCAACTATTGATAGAAAATATACAATCATTCGGTGTTGACATTCTGCCTGCTCTGTAGACTACCCAACAAGGAATGGTCGGTTCAATATTCTGCCTGACCTTTAAAATTCCCAACGATTGGTTGAGTATTCTACCTGATTGCTATTAAATTCTCGACCAGAATCTTCTAGAATAAAATATAAGGATATAACAAACAGTATTCAAGCTCAAAAGTCCATTTAGCAATACAAAATAAGAGCAGTGCAAACATGAACCTGCAAAAAATCAGAGGTGGGATCAGATTCCATGGAAGAGTTAGAATCCCCTGCCGACCGGTCACAATTACTATGTGCTCCTTGTCATGATCTGAAAAAACGGGAAAACTCATCGACAATTTTGTGTGTATATAATGGCCTAACAATTGGTATGAAAAATGTCAGTCAGCATTTGACTAAATGATAAATTTAAACGAGACTGCTGATATTCTGTTTAAGCAACTTCTTTGTTTATAATTACCTCCTAGATTGAGGTATTTCATTGTTTTAGTAGTATGGTATTTTAAAGAACTATTTATTTTTAATTTTGTATGATGGTATTTGTACGTAGGGAGAAGGATATGGATATAACGAACTATATTCAATCTCAAAGTCCATTAAACAATACAAAACAGGAGCAGAGCAAACACGGACCTCCAAACCATCAGAGGTGGGATCAGGTGCCATGGAGAAGTGAGCATCCACTGCTGACCGGTCACTCCCGCCGTGTGCTCCTTGTCATGGTCAGGAAATTACGGAAAAATCTGTCGTCAATTCAGTGTATAAATAATGGACTAACAATTGGAATGAAAAAAGTCAGTCAGCATTTGACTCAATGATAAATTGTTTTTGCTGACAAGACCATAAAACTTACGAAATGATGACTTAAAGAGACTGCTGATATTACCGTTTCATCAACTTGCTTGTCAATGATTTATCTCGTTTTAGAAATTGTTCATACGTAGAGTATGCTCTTGCGTAACGAATCAACTGAGATATATATACTCCGTATACAGGTGATGAGGGTATACTGCTGCCTAAGTAAGGGAAGTTGACGATAGAAAAACGTGATGATAATTTGAAGTCGGATAATTGTTCTTCAGATCTAATGTTTCTTGTTGATTTACTCGACTTATGTCTTCTATTAGTTTTTGATATTATAGACAGCTGCTTTTTTATAAAAATGGAACTCGTAAATTTACTTACCTTGTCCTTGGTCATTTGCAAATTTATTTTGTTTAAAAACAAACTGATTGTACACGCAAATATTTTGATGTTGACATTAAAGATTGCTTTTATTTTGCATGATTGTATTTATATGTGATGATAATTAAAAGTCGGAAAAATGTTCTTTATATATAATGTTTTGTACCTGCATATCTGTACCTCGCTGGTCTAAAAGAAATGTCCTCTACGACTAGAGAACTACAGTACCACCCATTGAAAAAAGTTTATATTTATTGCGTGTACAAAAGTTCGGTGTTTCTCGATTTCTTTCTCCGAATTTTTACGCTGTCATCTCAGAAATATTTCTAACCGTTTGTTTCTAAACTATTCTTAAACTATTTCTACAACATAACATTCTCTAAGACTGTCAATAATAGCCCTCCTGGACCTTAATACCAGAACATCGAAATTCTAGCCATTTTGGATGGCAAGATAATTCGGTCCACTTCGAACTAAGTTTGGCAATGTTAATTTTTATCACAAGAAGAATGTGACCCTAAGTTATGCGACAAACCGTGTGAGCTTAAAAGTGCAGGGCATTAGATACCTATTGACTTATCCGACTGTAAATAAATATTATCTTATTTTATCTATTTATCATCTTTAAAAAGTAATAAGAAAAATTTCCCTCTATATTTTAATGATAAACCAAGACGTTTTTTTATATAAGTTTCAGTTATAATTGTAGATAAGCAATTAAAATCGTTAATATTTATGCATGGCTTCATTACACGCTTATCAAGACAAGGTGGTAAATTTTAATTCTAATAATGTAACCTTTACCTGTACCTTTGTAATGTAAAATTCAAAATATTTGCTCATCTTGGTCATGCCTATGAAAAGAAAATATTTTGGAATTTAAATGAGTTAAAACATAAAAAGGTCTTTTTGACAGGATCATGATTTCAAGAACACAAGTGATATGACAGTTTGGAATTTTTCAAGCACTGGATGTGAACGAAGCTTAATTATACACTGATCATGAGTATTATTTAACAGCTTCATAATGACATTCGAATAAAAGTCACAACAAACATACTCAAAAAGTGTGATCCCCCGCTTTTGGTGTCATTTAGGATGGGATGTCATTATCTATGGCATACTGCGTAGTGCCATTCAAAAGTAATCAGCAAAGTATTCAAAAATTAGGTTTAACTTGAAGATCAAGGTTAAGATGACAAAATATCATAGCATGCACGGACACTTCTTGTCACAGGTAATGCTCATGTCAAATATGAAAGTCCAATTACTCTCGATGAAAAGGTATAAGGAAATATAACATGTTTGAAAAGTATGTTAAAATTCAAGCATTAGGCCACAGGGTAAAAAATCATGGTATATTTAGGTCTTGGCAAAGGTAATATACATGTGTAATATGAAAGCCTTGCTTTTTCCTTTCAAAACTTGTGACCATATTTATGTAATGTTAAATTCTTGAAAAGTATGTCAAACATCATGTTCAAGGTCACAGAGTCAGGAAATTTAAAGGTCTTGTCACAAGTAACGTGCGTGTGAAATATGAAAGCTAGAAGTTTATCATATCATTCAAAAGTTATGACTAAGTTTAAAGTTTTTTGTGACAACCAGACAGACTGACAGACGATCAGACAATGAAATTTAATATCACTTTGCTTTCCCGGGGTGATAAATATAAACAAAATGTTGAGCAGGTATGAATTAAAAGATAAAAACAATTGAATAAGAGTGTGTGTCACAAATAGACAATAAACATCCACTTTAACAAATACTCAGACGAAGGATTTAACTTCTTATTTTTTTCTTCGCAGATTTCAATTAATTATTTCAAAATAGATATTGAGGGGAATCCCGAATGTAACGTAATTATCATTTCATTTAGCCTCAAGGTAGATCTACAGATTTACCTTGTGCAGTACATCACGTTTGATTATAAAAGTGCACATATTTTAGTAGTAAATAATTAAAACAAATCTATTGTGTTTTTATTATGACAATTATATTAATAAGAGTTCCTAACTCTGAATAAATTTAAGAAAATTGAAACCTTGCAAAATTGTTTTTTTTTCTAGCTGTAATGCAATGTTTAATTTTTTTTAGGGGAAAAATGAAACTTTATAGATTCCCCTATCTGAATACTTTAAAATCCCATATGCTGAGTTCACGAATTCATGTAAACAAACTGAATATTTTAATAAATTGTCAATTACTTAGTAGAATTTTCCTTTTTACGAAATTCTTTTTTGCGCAATATGTTAATTCTATTAAGATGTAAGATTTTTTAAAATTTTTTATTTTTTATGACTGTGGTTTTTTGAAAATTCGCGTTAAAGTCGTATATATATTCACAAGAACTTAGAAATCTCAGTATTTCACGAGACACGATCATGCATACTATCGTTTTATCTCTGATATTTGTTGCCTGTTTTACCTATTCCATGGCATGTACTTGTTTGCCTCAGCATCCTCAAGTACAGTTCTGTAACGCTGGCTTTGGTAAGACAAGTGTTCTATACTCTTACCATAATTGCCTTTTAATTTTTAATTAATTTTGTACAAGCTTTTACATCAAATTTTTATATGGTGTATCTATATATTTAAATTTTATGAGTTTTGTTACATTTAAAATTCATAGTTATCACAATAACTACTGTGCAAATAATTTTATACAAATAAATTTAATTGTTAAATTTTGTGCTTTTACTTTCTTGCATTTTTCCTCTCCTTTTTATAGTTGTCAAGGCAAAAGTCTTGGCTAGAAAACTGGGTAACAACGAATTTGGACAAGAAGTGAAATATGAAGTCAATATTCTTGAGGATTACAAAGTACTTTTTAAACTGTTTTCCTACTTTTGTGCCTGTCTTAAATCTAATTTTAAGTGCATTTACAAAAAAATTACCTGATAAAGATTGATTTTCAGCATTTTATAATAATGATTTTTACTTCCACAGAACGGTTACGGCCCAAACCTGGGAAGAAGATCGATATACACAGCCTCTAACAGTGCTGCTTGTGGTTCTTACTTTGAATTGAATAAGACTTACATCATTGCAGGTAGTTTTTTTTTCTAAATAATATAGTCCCACAGAATGTTCTCAATACGTTCTATTTCCACTATTGAAGAGTTAAAGTTCTTAGTGCGCTCTTTTGTGAAAAAGTCGGAGAATGTACAAATCTCGCGGGATTTCTGGGACAAACGTTATATAAACATGTAAACAACATGTTGAATATCGATGAACAAATCTTAACAAATTGCATATGAAATATCTTATTGTTGTGGACTTTATGTAAATCAAGAGTACAGATGACAAGGATATTAATTTACATCTATTGGTGATCGTATGTATCTATTTATCGTAATGGTACATTTAAAGACAATACACATACCTCGAAAATATCGTATTTTTTATTAATGGACGATAAAACTGGGGTTTTCGCTCTTTTACACACGTCTTTTAGTTCTCCTATTCATTAGTTAGAATGACAAATGCACTTAACATTTAAAATTGGATTGAGACTAGCATGTTTTGTATTATCCGCAATGCTGTCCCAGTCAGATGACCAAATGCGCCTCTAATTCTGAAGAGTTCACTAATGGAAATACAACGTATTGTTTGTGTGTTTGTTTTATCTATTATTTCAACATGCATGTAAATTCAAGATAGAAAATATACTGATATTAGTACTGTTATCAAAACAAATTTATATTGTTTTAATTCAATTCGATTAAGTATATAAGGAAACCTTCTAAATAAATTGTTGATCACACGATTTGTATTTTTAAATAGAAAATTTACATTACTGCATTATTTAATTTTATTTTATTTATTGCCACAATTTCAAGAAAAAAAATAGCATTAGACACTATGAAAAAATAAACTTTTTTCTCTTCTTGTCTTTTTTTAAATATTAAAACTTCAATACAGAAAAATAATTATATTCAGAATAGAAATGTCCGAAAGCAAAACCCCTTTACAGGTATCGTCAATCCTCGATTAGCGTTATGTACAGAGTTTAGCAAATTGAACACACCCGTACACAGTTTTTGTAAACAGGGCACGAGCTGTTATTGTTAATGTTTACGATTCACCGGGTGTGTTCAATTGTTAAAGTCTGATCACCTTAATTGCACGGACTGTCAATATACTTTGCGTTTGTTTTGCTTACGAACATTTTAATCTGAATTTTCTGAAATATATTTTCAATATTTTTCAGTAATACACAATATTAAAAATAAAATTAAAACTGAAAGTGCAAGGACGTGTCAATCAAACCCATCTAAAAATTTGAAGTTTCAATAACTTTTAGATGAAATAAGATTTTTAACATATTTTCGTGCGAAAAGCTATTACAATATATAAGTCGTGATATTATACATAAAATAACTTAAATCTGTGTCTATGCACCTTTAATGTGTTCTAAACAGTATTCATAAGACTATCTTTTTGTGAGGCATTAGAGGAGGTTTTTAGAGTACAGACAGCATCATATGGCTAAATGTTTTTATTGATCTATGAAAAATATGGAGATAACGACAAGCATTCAAGATCAAAAGTCAATAAACAATTCAAAGTGGGAGCATAGCAAACACAGACCTCCAAAACATCAGAGGCTGGATCAGGTGCCAAGGAGAATTGACCATCCCCTGCCGACCGGTCACACCCGACGTGTGCTCCTTGTCATGATCGGGAACAAACGGGAAAATTCGTCGTCAATTCAATGTGTAAATAATGGAATACCAATAAGTATGAAAAAACCACAGCAAGCATTTGACTTAATGATAAATTCTATTTGCTGACAATGTAATTGTATCGACCAAATTACTTACGAAATGATGACTTTAAATGAAACTGCTGCTATTCTTGTTTCATCAACTTTTTTGTCGATAATTTACCTCGTATAATGTTGAGTTAGTAAGGGAAGTTGACGATGGAAAGTTTACGTTTGTCTTTCTTTTTAGGTGGCATACGAAGAGGTGTTTGGACTACAAATTTATGTGCTTTCACTCATCGTTATAAATCTCTATCAAAATATCAACGAAAAGCTTTTGAACGCGGAATATACAAAAGAAACTGTGGCTGCAAGGTAAGTAATAATTTTTTGTGGGTTTAGATTTCTTCTTTCAGAGAGGAATTTTTATTTATTTATTTATTTTTAATTAGCTGTTTTCTGATCAAAGTAACGTCTTATTTTTACTCTCATTTTAAATAATTTGCGAAGAAAAATATTTGACAAAAACCTGTATATTGAACAGTAATTAAAAGTGTAATACTTCTAAGTGAAGTTCTAACTAAAAGTGATCAACATTATTTGTCCCACAATTTAAAACATGGAAATTTCGTCTTTAAAAAAGAAAAAAAGGTTTCAGTCACCAGGGACTTTGTTTAAAATTACAGTTACTCTCCCAACAACAAATGAGATTTATTTTACATGAAACAACGTAACAAAAAGATGACAGTAGGGGAATAATGAGATTAATCGGTAATAGATACTGCAAGCATTGATAATGTTTTAAATGAAATTTAAAATGGCTATGATATGCCTACATACTTAAAAGATTGATTGCTAACATTTAATGATAATAATGAATTAATATTTTTCAGATTGTTGACTGCGTATTCAGTGGAAGTGAGTGTCCAGCCCAGTCAAATAACCAGTGTATCATAAGATCTAATAGAAATTGTTGGTACACTCAAAATGCCTGCACAAAATCAAAGTACGGATGTGACTGGGACACCCGTTCCTGTAATGGACAATATAGACCAGGAAAATAAGCGGCACTTAAAATAAAGAAATTAAGAATGGCAATCGAAAAAGAATAGACTCGGCAGTAACATCAGTTAAAACAGTTAACACACACTTTGCAAACTGATCAATACCCCTCTCCCCTGATCTCATATCCAAACAGCCATATTATCTATAAATAAAGTTTTAACTGAATTTTGGAAAACAACAACTGATGAATATTATAGTTTTGAATTGATTCTTACGACTAACTGATTCCAAATTTTCTAACCGATATCTTTCATCAGAAAGTTATATAATAACGAACAATTTTTTTTTAAATTTATGTACAAAGTACCCGGTATATCTTTGAATAAAGAAATATAATAGATATTAATTGAGTTTTGTTTATTTCCTTTTTGGTACGTCTCAAGATTAGACAAATTACACGACATAAGATAAAGAAATGTTACTGACACTTTCTGACTTCAGGGAAAAAACACAATTACTCAGTTCAAAACTTATATGTTATGCTTCAAATATCGTGTTAAGTTCATAAATATACTGAAAGGATAAAGAAAGACATAGTAAAACTTTTGAATTAAATCAAAACTATTATTTCGAATATGTTTTCCAATATTGTTATCAAATATTTTTAATTCATCTTTAATCAAAAAGTGACCAAAATCTTGCGTGGCTTTGACTGATAATTCATTGGTTATTGAAATAGATATGTTGATACCCCCCAAAATTAAAATAATTCTCATCATCTCCCTTGCGCATCAGTAACAGCGTTGATTCTCCTGTGCACTGAGTTCACCAGAGCATTTATCTTTCTCATAGGATTATTATTCAACCCTTCCGATGGTAGTCCTAAGGGTTGAGAGTAACTGTAACATTCTAAATCCAGCAAAGGATGTATTCACTATGACAACAGAATTGACCTGTAGGAGAGAACAATTTCCCGGAAAAGGTGACATTTAAGAAGTAATCTTTATTTGCTGTTTTCTACCGTATATATGTCTAAATTTTTTTAATTTGTATTTTATATCTAAGATTCATTATTT
Organism: Saccostrea cuccullata; assembly: GCF_032062105.1. Taxonomy (NCBI): domain Eukaryota; kingdom Metazoa; phylum Mollusca; class Bivalvia; order Ostreida; family Ostreidae; genus Saccostrea; species Saccostrea cuccullata. The sequence continues at coordinate 67,602 of NW_026924820.1, forward strand.
ACAACTTTACAGTAAACCTCCAAAGTTGGCTGAAACACCATTTTGTCCGTTAAAGCATTGATTTTTGCATGGATTTTGGCGTAGAAGCCCTTCAGCGCAAGCCTGTCCCTAAATAAAAATGTGATATTTTGATAGGTTGGAATGTAAAGAATAATTTAAGATAGGATTCTTTTAGGGGCACCCCTGTCCTAGGGTTGAATTTCACAAAAAACCTACAAAAAATGAGGTAATCTGATTTTGATACCCTGCTTCAAATTTATATACCTTCATGCATATATAGTCAGACTAGCTTGATATATGCGCTGACTTTTTACACCGTGGAAACTTTCTTTTTAAAGTCGGGGGTTCGAATCCACATGGTATCACACTTTTAAAGTTTTAAATTTCGCCTTTTCAAAGACCGTTTTATTTTTTTTTTAATATAGACTTGTGTATTTTCCTTCAATTATTTATCCTTTTTGCATACCCATTCTTGATATAAGGAACACTAAAGAGATATCAAATCGTAACAATCAAATGTACAGTTGTCAGGCAGGCGGAACAAACCTCAGTATAAGCACACTTTCTCCAAGGACAAGGATAACTCACTCTGTATTACTCGATACAGATATTCTTGGCAGCAATGAACTACGATTAATTTCAATTGTATATATTCCTTAGAATTTGATCCCATTGATTTTGCTACATATATCAGTAACTGTACTCCCTTGGATTTCATTTAGGCCTATATAATTTGCACACATTAATGACATGTTTTATTTTATCCACGGACAAATAGCCTAGACGTAAAGAATAGAATTCCAGAGACAGTAGACAATGTGCAAGACAAGTAAAGACAAATAACATAATCAATTATTATACTTGGATTTAACAAACTCAGAGAATGAATGAAATGGTTCATTCTACCTCTACTCACTTAAAAAAAGATTTAGGAAAAACAAATTGTTAAATGTATTCAGCCTAATGCCATTAATCAGAGCGGAAATCGACAAGCTTTTTGTAGAGAAAAAACCAGGCCCGGTCCTAAGGTCAGATCCCTATTTATAATGAAATGATCCTTTGCCCGCCCAATAAATCCCAAGAATTTTCTATTAATGATAGAATTTACAGAATCCAGCTGGTTTGGTACAAGTGAATGTTTGTAAGAAAGTCTCAACAAACACAAGCTACATTTCCCAGTGTGAACATGCTAAAACCATTACGCATACGACGCATACGTACGCATGTGAGAGTAAAATCGGCGTTAAAGTTTCCAAGCTCGCGGTCCAAATTAGAGCAGAGGGTTTCTGTCAATTTCAGGGAGAACAAACTAATTCAGGGAGAACAAACAAATTCAGAGAATTTGTGTCCCCCGCTTAGGGAAAAGTAAACCAGTTTGGGGGGAGGGGGGGGGGTCGGATCCCCCTGACTGAATTTGTAGAATTTTTAAATGCATACATGTATACTGAAGCAAACAAAATATGTCAATATAGATATAAAAATTTGATTGCTTATTATACCCGCACTTTCTAAAGAAAGTTCGGGTATATTGTTGTTACTCATGTCCGTCCGTCCGTCCGTCTGTCACACTTTTCTTCCCTGAACTCCTCTTACATTTTACACAGTAGCCTAATCATCTTTTGGGAGATGGTTGGTGGTGTCATGTAGATGTGCAGTACGGTTTCGGAATTTTGATTTTGCCCCGGGGGGTCAAATGGGGGTCGAAAAAGGACGTTTTTTATGCAAAAAGCCCCGTCTTCCCTGAACTCCTCTTACATTTTACACAGTAGCCTAATCATCTTTTGGTAGATGGTTGGTAGTGTCATGTAGATGTGCAGTAAGGTTTTGGAATGTTGATTTTGCCCCGGGGGGACTAATGGGGGTCGAAAAATGATGTTTTAAAAATGTCTTAAATGATTTCTTTAACACTAAGCGAAATACAAATAAAAAAGGATAGAGGTCAAGGTCACAGGAATGTGCAAGGTGAAGTTTTTGATGCAGTTTAGTAGCTTCACTAATACATATTAGCATATTATGTTTGATAAAAGTATCTTGAATTATTTAATGAAACAGAGCTTAACAGTTTTTCTAAAAAAAGAGAGGTCAAAGGAAAGGTTGGGGCCAAAATGTTGTTCCAGTTGACAAGCTTACATCAGTATGAATTTACTATTAGCATATGAAGTTTGATAAAACTATAATTAATGGTTTATTTAAAACTTAGATAAACACATATTTTGAAAAAGTAAGGTCAAGGTCAAAGGAAAATTCAAGGTCAAAATAAGTTGATGTATTAATACCTCTCAGCAGTATGTATCAGCATATGGAGTTTGATAAATATATCTTGAATTGTTTATTCAAAACTGATCTAGACATTAAAATTAGAAAAGTGAGGTCAAGGTCACAGGAAAGGTCAAGGTAAAAAAGAGTGAAGCATTGTAAAGCTTACATCAGTATGTATCATCATGTGAAGACAGATGGAAGGTGGGAGGACGGACATGACAAAACTATACATGTATTCCTAATCATGGTGTGGCATAAAAAACTTGAATCTACATTATATGAGGATGTTTCCATCTATCAAGATTATACAAGCAAATTCAAAGAATTGTGGTCCTCTGCTTTCTGTGTTTTAGTGAATGGGATGCCATAATTTATGGCAGATTGTGTGTCAAATGTGCACCCCTATCATATATCAATTTTTGAAAATTGGGTCAAAGGGGAAAAATCATAGCATGCTCTCAAACATTTTGTTGCAGGTAATGTACATGTCAAATATGCAAGTCCTATCTCTTTTGATTCAAAAGTTATCTATACAATATAATATTTTTGAAAAGTAGGTTAAACTTCTAGGTCAAGGTCACAGAGTCAAAAGTCATGATATATTTAGAAAAGTCTTTTCACATGTGTAATAAACATGTATAATTTGAATGCCCTTTCTTTTCTCTTTCAAAATGATCAATTTAAAATGTTATGTTTTGGAAAGTAGGTAAAACTTAAAGGTAATCATAGTATATTTAGAAAGTTTTGTGGTAATGTACATGTGAAATATGAAAGCACTATCTCTTATTATTCAAAAGTTATGACCAATGTTAAATTTATTTTGACAGATGCACATACTAGCTGTCAATAAGATGGACAGACTTAGAGGACAATCTTAAAATAAATCAAAACCCAATAAAAACAGGCCATATATACACATCCACATTCACAGATTGAATGTTATACTGTACTCCAGTAAAAAAGAATTATAACTTTATGACATGCAATAATAAATACCTCTTTTATATCCAGATTCATCCTGATTTTGCTTTTTCCAATCAGGGATCAATAACATTATCTAAAACTTTGCATGTCCCTTCACCAATCTCTTTGTTTCTCTCTGACCTATAGTGCTGGTGGTTTGAAAATTGGCGCAAATACTAGTCTAACACAGGATGTAAATAGATAAGTTGTTCTTGGAAGCTTTTACTACTCTTAGATAATTCAACCCTAAACATGTCTGTTAATCAAATGAAATGCTAACAAAATATTACTTGGATGCACACAAGTGTAACGAAATACTTTCAAAATGCAATTTCTTTCTGCGGAGTGTAAAGAAACATTAATAAAACACCAACATTCTAATGAAACATTAACAAAATACCATGCCATCCCAATCCTATAAAGTGTTGCATTGATGTTTCGTTAAATGCAACACTTTCAAAACGTACAAACAAAATACAAAAGTATGTTTTGGTAGGGTTTTGAAGATATTTTAAAAGTATTTTGTTAGATTTCTTTTTCATTTGGGTATGAATTAATTATAATACTTGAAAATTCTGTGAAAATGTATGTGATTGGAAAAGTCAATCCTTGAATTCAAAATACTGTGAAACAAGAAGTGTTTATAATGTATCAAAATGAGATTGTGTTTAGGTTGTGTTTAGATGTTTTCAAAGACTTGCATGTGGATTATAATTTTAAAATTCAAATTTAGTGGTTTATTGATGATTTGTTACTTATGATTTGTTAGTAGTTTGTTAGAGTGTTTTGTTAGCCTCATTTGCATGTGATTTGCTATACTATCGGAATACTTTCAAAACACAGTGTTTTGTAAGTAGTTTGTTAGAGTGTTTCATAAGTAGTTTGTTAGAGTGTTTTCAAAGTAATTTGTTATAGTGTTTTGTTAGCTCATTTGCATGTGATTTGCTATACTATCGGAATACTTTCAAAACACAGTGTTTTGTAAGTAGTTTGTTAGAGTGTTTCATAAGTAGTTTGTTAGAGTGTTTTCAAAGTAATTTGTTATAGTGTTTTGTTAGCTCATTTGCATGTGATTTGCTATACTATCGGAATACTTTCAAAACACAGTGTTTTGTAAGTAGTTTGTTATAGTATTTTGTTTCCCCCTTTTTTCATTTGGGAATATTAACTCGATCCTTCCCCTCACCCCTTCCCAGACCCCTGTTTGTTCGTGTATGCAAACTACTATTTGTTTTTACATTTAAAAAAAATGTTTATACAAATAGTTTAATGTGGTCCCTCTCTGAATGATTTTCATTCCTAATTTTAGGAACATAGGTTGACACAAATTCATGAATAAAATGTCAAGTAATCTTATCATTGATGCACTTTTATTTAATTTAATGCAGTCATATTCAAATTGTGAACATTTCCAGCTCATTAGGAGAGTGGGGATGACCTCTAGGGGTTCATAACCTTTATACCATTAAATTTACATAACATAATAAGACAAGTAACAAAATTATGTATAGTCAAATGAAAAAAGTTTCCTACTATTTAGGAGTCACATGATCATTTGTCAATAAAAATGACTTTGGATGCCAGTGTCCCTCCACCCTAGAAAACAGACCCAACCATAACTTCTTCTTCTTCTTTTTTTTTTTTTTTGCTTCTCAGGAAATTCTGGTCTGGACCCCCCCCACCTCCCTCCCAGAAAAAAAAATCCGGATCTTGTAACTGAATGTAACGTTGATAACGGGGGATAACTCTTCAGAATGTGAAATTCGTCTATTGTAGCATCGGATGACCTTTGATCCTTTAAACTTGAACCTAACCGTTTGCATTTCAGACTATTTTACCCAAATCTATACCAAAACTTGTACTTACCGATTGTCATTATTTAGGCCTTGTCATCTTCATGAAATATAATCCAGTTAAAACACAAAATGAAATAATTCCTACTGACATATATGCAATGATGCACATTAGTAGCCTACTGCACGTGCAGTGAAATCTAAAATGATAATGCCAATGGTAAAACTAGTACTTAAGTTGGGTACGTGACGCAAGCCCAATGTGATGCAGGTGTTCAGATACATGTATAGTGCAAGAACAAATTGAAAATTATCATTTACAAAAGATGTTTTATTTTAACTTTGCCATCTAGGCCTATTTCCAAAAACAGGCAAATACGGTGTGTTTGTGTGTGTGTGTTGATGGGAGAGGGGTGCGGGTTGACTAAATTGATTGTGTATATGGCAGCTTTCAAGAAGTTTCTGCCTAATCAAATATAAATAAACTTTGCACATTTTGAAAAAATTCATCAAAAACGCTTTACACTAATTTGAATAATATTATTTTTTGTTAATCTATATTAGAAAATAGATTTAAAAAGTTCCAATTACGTACAAGTAGAATTTTTAGCGAGGATTTAATTTTTGGCATTATTAGCGAGGGTGCTGACATCGCTAAAATTGAATACCGCTGAAAATTAATTGCTTATTATTTGTAAAAGCTTCTTGAATTAGCATTTTAAAATCGCTAAAATTACTTCTCGCTAAAAATAAAATAACAGATTTTAGGTAGAAATCGCTAAATTTGCGTTTCGCTAAAATTTCCACTTATACAGTATGTGCCAAAAATTTATACACCCCCCCCCCCTTTATCAAACCTAATTTACATTATTAATTTAATTCTGTTGTTTTTTTCCGACTGGTAATCAATTATGAATATGAAATACCAATAAGATGGAGTCCCATGGGTCACATGGTCACTAGCTGCAAATCTGTAGTGTTATGGTTTTATATATTAGTCTTTGACCATAAAGCTACAAATCCTGTAATGCAAAAAAGGTGCAATTTACGGCGCAATATTTTTTGCGCACTTCTGGGGAGATTTTCTCCACTTTCCAGCATCGGTTAATTTACTACCTTTCACTCCCTAATTCTAGGCACATTGTTTAACTAATCTGTATATTTTATCCATCTCCAATCCTTTTATAGTCGTCTCTACACGTGATAAATTCGCTTGATTAAAATTATTTGTTAGATTGCTGAAAATTCACATCAAGCGAGTTTATTGACTGTAGAGATGACTATAAATGGCTGGGGGGTAGACAAAATATACATATTGGCTACAGAATGTGTCTAAAATTAGGGAGTGAAAGGTAGTTGATTGACCAATGCTAGAAAGTGGAGAAAAACTGCCCAAAAGTGCGCAAAAAATATTGCGCCGTAAATTGCACCTTTTTTGCATATGGGGATCTGTAGCGTTATGGTCAAAGACAAATATATAAAACCATAACGCTGCAGATCTGCCGCTGCATGGTCACCTGAGCATATTATGCTCAATTTGATGAATACATGTATTATGTAAATTATTGAATTATATTGACTTTTTCCTTGGTAAAGCCCAATATGAAGAAGTGTGCATTTAGAGGCAAACACCTTAGTGCGGGTATTACTGTCTCATGACAGCATCTAGTTCTTAATTATGTGTATAGAAGATTCTTTTTATATTGAATATTGATCACACTGTAATGATAATTTTATGAGTTTGTACAAGCTAGACCTAATAAATTTTTTTTTCATTTCACATGCTGAATACTATCATTTAGTTGAAAAAAAGTATTTCGGAGAAAAAAAGAAAATGAATCGCCCGGGAATCGAACCCGGGACCGATATTGTCAAAATTTTACACAATGCATGGTGTCTAATTAACCTTTATTAAACAGTTTTCATAGATGTAATATGAATAAAAAGTCCGCCGAGAACCTGTTTTATACGTAATAACTCTCCTCATGCCCCTGTGCTAAAAATAGCGACATGTAATACAATAAATACTAATAAAACAAACGGGGCGGGACACCTTGAGAGGGGTGAGAGAGTTCCTAGGGAGTTTGGGTATAAAATTACCTTGCAAAAGCTCAAACTCCTCTTGAAATATCGCCCGGTAAGGATAGTGTTAAACACAGAGAGAATGTATAAATTTACGACCTTGAACTTTGACCTTTAAACCTCAAACTCAATAGGGTTCTTCCTTAGGCCACAGGGAGTTGTGAAATTTCATTGCAAAAGCTCAAAGGGTTCTCGAGATATCGCGCGGAAGCGAAAGTGTTATAACAGACAGAATTTGCGAGTTTATGACCTTGACCTTTGACCTTTTGACCTCAAAATCCATAGGATTCTTTTTTAGTCCATCAGGAGTTGCTATGCAAAATTTCATTGCGAAATAGAGATATCGTGTGAAAACGAAAGCGTTACAGACAGAATGACGGATGGACGGACAGACAGATCCAAATTAATATCCCCCACTTTTCAAGCGGGGGACAAAAATATGAGTATGATTGTCTGCTGTATAAGCAGAAAAGCCCTATCTTGATGTGACGTTATTACGCGCAAACGTCACCGTCATGATTGGTTGGAAACCATTTAATTTACTGTCTGACAACCAAAAAACATTTTTGGTTGAAAAGTTAAAAACACACTGCACAGCAACATGTTGTTGCCTTTTTATTCACTTGTGCAATTCAATTACTAGACCCAATGTAACTTCCGTCAGCCATACCTTGATTTCAAGAAATTTATACTGACTGCAACGATGGAAAAACGATGTCTACAACTCTAATGCATCGTTTGGCACCAAAAAATGTGATCACAAAATTGTCATCATCAATATGCACGTGTTTTTGACTTTTTATCACTTTCCCTGCGTGACGCCATACATTTCATGGTTGAATAGTTTTGACCAGCGACTTAAGTGCAAAGTAACCAAAATGCACATCTGACCAATTTTCATAATTTTCGGCCACATAGTCAAAACATTTTCACAGATTATGTTCTTATCCGTTTCTTTTTCCTTTTAGTATATTATAAAAATATATATAGATACTCTGAAAATTTTTAGTCATAAGTTGATAGTTGCTGTCAATCTGACGAACAACATTTATTTACAATGAAAATCAATTAATATTGCAGAGAATGTCATTGGAACACTTTTTTTCTGTCATTTTATTTTCCATTTTCACTTCTGATACACGTCAGTTAAAATGCATTAAAGAGGTAGTCTGATATTTTAAAGAAACTTTCTGTTTTTATTATTTCGTATGAATGTATTCATATTTATCGATGAGATGTAGTTGGCAAATAGCTCTTCAGATCTAAGGTTCCTCGTTGACTTAATCGAGTTTAAATGAATATAATATTATTTTAGCTATCTAGCAGCCTTAAATAAAAACAAAATCTCGTTATTCTTCTTTGATCGTATAAATGAAGCGTTCAATCTGAATAATGTTATATTAAATAAATTGTTTTTGTGTAAGTTCCTTTCACAAACGTGACTTTACAATTTAAAAAGTCAATATTTTTAAATGAATCCATTGCCCTTAATAAAGAAAAGGTAGTAAATTTAATTCTGATTTGTATATCGCTTAACTTTGTTATGTAAAATTCAAAACATTCTATAACTAAGCCCGGCCTCAAAAAAAAAAAAGAAAAAGAAAAAAAAGAAAAAAGAAAAGAAAGTGTTAAAGCCGCTTAATCCGAAACAGGCACGTCTTATCTTACACAATAAAAGTATGTCATTACATAGATAATATATAAAAATAAATTAAAAGATTGATTTAATAGTTTATTACAAAAATTCTTACATGGAAAACATATATCAAAAACCTTATCGACAAACCCGAGTATGTTTTTTCCTTAGTAGAAAGCCTAAGTCATAATTATATATCTCTTAAAAATTTAGAAATTAATTGAATATGATCCATGGTAATTTTTGTATTAATATGCACATTTAAAGAATAAAGAAAAATCAGATATTTTTAAACATTTTTTTTTAAAGGAGGCTAAAATATTGTCCATGTACAGGTATAAGTACTTTGTTGTGAAAAATGAGATATAAGCGATAAATTTAATTTTTCGAAAGCGATTTCACACGATATCAACATAGGATTATTTTTGTGTGACCTAACAAAAATTATATAACTTTTGAATTTTGATATCTTTTAAAAGAAAAAGACTTTAAGTATATAATTTGAAAAAAGTTGAAACAATTTATGGACAATTATTTTTCAAGAAGAAAAACAAATATATTTTGTTCGCGATTAGAATCGGACTAAGCGGCTTTAAGCAGTTTCAGTCGACTGTTATGTAATAGGGTCGTCTTCCATATGATCATGATTTCGAGTTAAAAAATAACATTCAACAAGAACAAGTGTTATGACCAAAATAGTTATATTTTCCACGGACAGGATGTGAACGAGGTTTAAATATACACTTAAAATGAAGATACTCTGACCAGCTTTGTTTGACATTTAAATACAATTCACAATTATCACGAATCTGTTTTGTGGGCTCGGAGGTAGTTATCAGAAAATATAAGTATGAATTAATTAAAATGTAAACAATTGAATAAGAGAGTTGTTTCATAAATACAGTTGACAAAAAATATTAACAGTTTTCTCTTTATCATTAAAGAAATAAAAGCACATTCTTAGCACATATATCTTAAGTAAAACATCAAAGTACAGACAATGGACTTTCCTTTTGTATTTTTTCTTCGTATATACCAATTAATTCTGTTAAAATAAATGCATCTGGGAATCCCAAATGTATTTTAATTATCTTTTAGACTGCAGGTAGAACTAAAGATTTACCTTGTGCACTTCTTAATGTTTGATTATAAAAGCGCGTATATGTATACAGGTAAATAAGAAGAGTTCTGTTTTGTTTTTAACTTTTTTAATGATAATTGTATAGAAAAGGATTTTTAACTTTGAATAAACTGGAGAAATTTGAAACCTTGCAGGATTTTACATTCAGTTGCAAGGTACAGTTTTTGCAAAATTTGATTTGTTAAAGATTTCAAAATTTTCATCCTTTAAAATGTCACATTCTGAATACGAGTTCATGTAAACAAACTTAATATTTTTTAATGAATTTAAATGAATCGTCACTTATTTTGTGGGATTTTCCTTTTTACGTCAAAATTCTTCTGCACAATATGTTAATTCTATGAGAAAAATTATTGACGTATAGCTGTGGATTTTTTGAAAATTCGCTTTCGAATTGTATATAAATTAGCAAGGACGTAGAAATCTCATTATTACAGATAAGGCGATCATGCATACTATAGTTATATCTTTTGTATTTGTTGCCTGTTTTGCCTTATCTATGGCATGTAGATGTGTACTTCAGCATCCACAAGTAAAATACTGTAATTCTGATTTTGGTAAGGCATTTGTTATACTATAATCATTTATGTCAATGTTGTTAAAATATTTGTAGATCTAAAGGTATACAATATATCTATATATTCACTTTGTATGACTTTGTCACATTTCAAGCTAAGGTAGAAAATGTATAATTATTATGCAAATGATTCGATCCAAGGGAAACTAATATCAAATTTTCGTGCATTTAATTTTTTTCTCTCTTCTGCATTTTTTCAAAAGTTGTCAAGGCAAAGGTTTTGGCAAGAAAACCGGGTAACAACGGATTTGGACAAGAAGTGAAATATGAAGTCAACATTCTTGAAGATTACAAAGTACTTATCCCGTGACACTTAAATAAACTTTTTTCTACTTTTTGTCGTGTCATAAATCTAGTTTAAAGCGCATTTACAGGCAATTTTCTGTTAAGGATTGACTAATTGTATTTTATGATAATGATATTACTACCACAGAACAGTTACGGTCCAAACCTGGGAAGAAGAGCAATATATACCGCCTCTAGCAGTGCTGCTTGTGGTTCGAACTTTGATTTGAACAAGACGTACATTGTAGCGGGTAGGTTTATCATATATATAATCTTGAACGTTCTAATTTAATTATGAAAAAGTAAAACTTAGTGCCTCAATGACTTTTTCCTTGCTGTTATGATTTATAAAAATAGTTTAAATGGCTCACAAAATGTCTTACTACATGCATCATTGCACAAAACATGGCTTAAAGACATTTTTTCGTAAGATTATGGTCGATATATTGACCTTGTTAAGTGATGTTTTCCATACTTATTGTCGTCACCCGCATGGCGCAGTGGTTGGAGCGTCTGCTATAGAGTCGCAAAGTAAGGAGTTGATCCTTACTTCGCGGGTTCGAATCCCACTGTGGGAAATGGAGACTGGTCCTTCGGATGAGACCATATAAACCTAGATCCCATGTCGCAGTAGGTGGTGGCACGATAAAGATCCCTCCCTGCATAGTGGCTCTGAGTGCCAAGTACATGACAAAATTTGCAGCTCACCACGGACAAGTGGTGGCGTCGCCATAAGAGTGAAAAATTCTCCAGAAGGCCGTTAAGCCCCGTCTCTTCTCATTCAAAATTTATGATCTAGGTTTTTTAGCTCACCTGAGGCGAAGCCTCAAGTGAGCTTTTCTGATCACATTTTGTCCGTCGTCCGTCCGTCTGTCCGTCCGTAAACTTTTCACATTTTCGACTTCTTCTCAAGAACCATTGGGCCAATTTTAACCAAACTTGGTACAAAGCATTCTTAGGTGAAGGGGAGTTTAAATTGTAAAATTGAAGGGCCAAGTCCCCTTACAAGGGGAGATAATCAAGAAAAGACAAAAATAGGGTGGGGTCATTAAAAAATCTTCTTCTAAAAAACCACTGGGCCAGGAAAGCTGAAACTTATGTAGAAGCATTCTTGGGTAGTGTAGATATTAAATTGTTAAAATCATGACCCCCGGGGAAGGGCGGGGCCACAAAAGGAAATATAAGTTTTACATAGAAATGTATAGAACAAATCTTTAAAAATCTTCTCCTCAAGAACCACTGGGCCAGGAAAGCTGAAACTTATGTGAAAGCATCCTTTGGTAGAGTAAATATTAAATTGTTAAAATTATGACCCCCGGGGGAAGGGCGTGGCCACAATAGGGAATCCAAGTTTTACATAGAAATGTATAGAACAAATCTTTAAAAATCTTCTTCTCAAGAACTACTGGGCCAGGAAAGCTGAAACTTATGTGGAGGCATCCTTGGGTAGAGTAGATATTAAAAATTGTTAAAATCATGACCCCCGGGGGAAGGGCGGGGCCACAATAGGAAATATAAATTTTACATAGAAATATATAGAAGAAATATTTAAAAATCTTCTTCTCAAGAACCACTGGACCAGGAAAGCTGAAACTTATGTGGAAGCATCCTTGGCTAGAGTAGATGTTAAATTAAAATCATGACCCCTGGGGGAAGGGCGTGGCCACAATAGGGAATATAAGGTTTACATTGAAATATTTAGGAAAAATCTTTTAAGAATCTTCTTCTCAAAAACCACTGGGCCAGGAAAGCTGAAACATCTGTAAAAGATTCTAAAGTATTAACATCATGAAAAGGTAGGGGTAGGGGGCATGAGAGGTATAGCAAGAGGGGAAATCTGGTAAAGAACTTCATCACCCAAGTTACTCAGGTGAGCGATGTGGCACATGGGCCTCTTGTTATGTGACAGATTGAAAGACGAATGATATTTAATGTCCCGTCGCTTTCGCAAAAGCAAGGAATAAAAAAGTATGCCATATGGGAATATTAATTATACAAATTGATTACATTGTGTGTGCAAGACTGAAAAAAAATATTAAAAATGGGTTATTACTTAGCTTAATTGAGCACGAAGTAAACTCGACATTGCGAAATGATAGGTACATTGTACGTGAAAGAGATATTTCTTTGGTTTTTCCTTCTTCAATTTTATCAATTAATTTTAAAAAATCCTCTAAATTCCAGATTAAAAAAGACTGTAACTGGTATGGAAAACAAACACAATGTTTCCAAATTATCGAATAACTGACTCAGAAAAACTTGCTGCTCACATAAATGGTATTGATTCATTTTGAAAAACATATTAGATAATAACTAGATGCTGCTCTGCATTATTTATTCACCTTAATAATTTTTTTTCTTTTTAAGGAAGTGTTCAAAGAGGTGTTTGGACAACAAATTCATGTGATCTAAATGGTCTTTATAAATCGTTCTCAAGATATCAACGAAAAGCTTTCAATCGCGGAATATACAAGAGAAACTGTGGCTGCAATGTAAGTAAAATATTGGGATTAAGTACTTTCTTTCATGAGCAGAAGAGACTGTGGGTTATACGAACCATGTTACACCTTATATTTGCTCTCATTTCAAGTACTCTGCTAGGAGCAATATTTGATAGAAACGCGTAAATATATTAACAATAATTAAAAGATCACTGATATTTTCAATGGCGTAAAAATTTAAAGCATAGAAATTGAGCACATAAAATAGCACAAAAAGGCTTAAGTTCAGATTAAAGAATTTCGCTTAAGTATCAGAGAAATTGTTTAAAATCAGTTACTTTCTATTTAACAAAATTAAGTTAATTCTTATCGTAGATAAATGTATAAAGAGGAAGAAATCAAATTCTGAATACGTTTTTTTTTCTTTTTTTAAAATCTCAGCAAGTTATGCTTCTTTACATTTACAATAAATCATAAAAGTTTTTTTAAAGATCTTGTTTATGTACTAAGTAAAAATCAAGCAAAACTTTTAATTCTTAAAATAAGTTTTGATGAACAGTTAGAAATAACAAGATTTTTTTTAAAAATCGGTAACAGACACTGCAAGAATTCATATATCAAATTATGTATGTTTTACAAAACATACTCATAAGGATTGGTGGCTTAAAATAAAATAAAAAAAAAATAATTTTACTTTTTCAGGTTGTTGACTGCATCAATTTATTTGGTGGAAGGGAGTGTCTGCCCAAGTCAAATAACCAGTGTATCATGAGATCTAATAGAAATTGCTGGTACACTCAAAATGCCTGCACACAATCAAAGTACGGATGTGACTGGGACACCCGTTTCTGTCGTGAAACATATAAACCAGGAAAATAAAAATCAAATGACATAGTGGAATAAGTGATGGGAATCGAATACAAAATAGACTGACGTGATGTTTTCACACTGAATACCACTAACACCCAACAAACTGACTAATATCCCCTCCCTGATCTCAATCCAGAGAGTCTAATTATCTTAATGCACCTTAACCCAGAAATAAACAGCAGCTTATCAACGTTGTTTTTAAAAATGAATTTTCAACTCAACGACCTTCGAGTAACTATCAGATAACTATCGTTTGACCTAGTAAGCAGTTGACCGATTGCAAATTGCCTACCCTAAAAGGAAAATGTAGATTCTCATAATGAACGTACAAACTACATCTTTGAATCTTCGAATAAGGAAATAAAGTCGATAGATACCAGGAATTTTACTTGATTTATTTTTTGCGGGGGTTAATTTCCTTGTTTTTGGGGTGTGATGCGAACCACAAATTCATGTCCACCACAAAATACAAAATGTCATACAAATAACTAAATATTTTTTCATTCATAAGTAAAATATCTCGTTAGTGTGTGAATTAATTAAGCATATTTTGCAAAATTAATTTTCTTCTTAATTTCCAATCTCATAATCTGTAGCTTCGTCTGCTCACAGTGTCGAGGGCAAAATTCAGATTCACAACAAATAAGATTGTTTTATCATGTAATGGATATATGCCAAATACTGTTCTATATGTAAAATTATCAGACTGTTTGAGGCCCATTAGGGCCAAAACTGTCTGATAATTTTACATATAGAATAGTATGAGGCATTTATCTTACTTAAAACATTGCCATTTAAATGTCCAAAAGTTACCTGGAGGAGTCCGATAATTACACAATGGGAGATCAGGCATCCATTGTTCCCTACCCTTCTAAAAAAAGATAAAAGGAATGAGGTAATAGAAACAGTGAGTGAACTCTTATTTCATTTCATTTATTCAATGGCAATCGTTTAGCTAAGAAGGACAGGGGTCCAGTGGTGAAGGATTTTTTTTATTATTTTGGAACATTTTTTTTTATTAAGTGTATAAATTGACATTGATGCAGACATAATTTTGGGTGATAACTATTATTACCATCACCATGGAAAGTGAAAATATGCGGATTTTTATCCTGAAGTTTTAGTTTATATAATGGAAATTCTCGTGTTTTAAAAGTACGGCCATCGGGAAGCAAACCTAAAATTATCAAATTTTTCCTCAAAAATGGATTTAAATTCGCTAATTCAAAGTGTTGTATCAAAAATGCTTTAAAAAGTGGAAAGTGTTAATTTTGAAGAAGGATTAAACTCGATTATTTTCTCTCATGGAATTGCTATTTTGTAGCAACTTAGTTCTCTTGTGTTTGCTTTCCCTGAAAATTTTCCTAACATTTTTTTTTTGTTTCTGGACATCTTCAACATTTATTTTATTCTTCTTTATGTTTTTTTTAAATACCGTCCGATTTTGTTATCACTGCCGTCCGATAATATATTATCGAACTGGTAATTATTATTATCGGACGGGTACTGGTAAATTTTTACTCTGCAAGAACAAAAGCATGACGTCACAGCAATGTTTTAAGTATTCCGATTAAAAAATGTAACATGAAGCTTCTTCTTTCATTAAACTCTCTCCATAACATGATTTAACCATTGTTAATCTCTGATAAGAACAAAATTTCTGACTGAGAGATTTGTAGTCAGAAAGTTAAAACAAATTACATAGATTAGCAAAAGTAATGAAATTAGCAAATTTCTGGACTGGAAAGCAAAGCTTCCTTTAATTAAAAAAAAAGAAATGCTTGGTCCAAATCTAATAATTTATGTTTCAAAAGATTATTTTAAGGACAAATATGTAATAAAATATATTCTGAATAATATTTTTCTCATTATTCAATTGCTGCTGTCTATCTTAAGTACAACATCAATTTACAATGAACATCTATGAATATAGCAGACTGTATAAATGGAAGACTAGTTTGTAACGTATTTGTCATTAGTCCGTCTTAAATGTGGTTGGCTCATATTGCGGTTCGATGCCAACCCCTGAGAGTTTTTTGGTGTACTTAATCATGTCTCTAGGGAAAAATCTGAAAAAGAAAATGATATATCAGTATAAAGAAAGATATCAACAAAAATCAATACAGGATATATAAAGTAAAGAATAAGGCATTTTCCTATTACTAACCCAGAAAGCGTCATTTGGAATTTCATTCTTTTAGGCACATAGACTATTTCTTCATTGGTTAGTACTCCATCAACCGTTGATAAAGCCACCTCCTTAGGTGTTAATATTCTACCTGCTCTATAAAGGAATTGTCAACGATTGGTTAAATATTCTACCTGACATGTAAAATAATCAACGATTGGATAAATATTCTACCTGACCTGTAAAATAATCAACAAATATTCTACCTGACCTGTAAAATAATCAACTATTGGTTATAATAAATGTTCTAACTCCCTGTAAAATACTTAGTACCCAGTGATTGTTTCGTAAAATACTCAGCGATTGGTTAAATATTCTACCTCCCTGTAAAATACTCAACGATTGGTTAAATATTCTACCCCCATGTAAAATACTCAACGATTGGTTTAATTTTCAACCTCCTGTAAAATACTCAACGATTTGTTGAATATACTACCTCCTTGTAAAATACTCAACGATTGGTTAAATATTCTACCTCCCTGTAAAATACTCAATGATTGGTTAAATATTCTACCTTCCTGTAAAATACTCAACGATTGGTTATTAATATTCTACCTCGCTGTCAAATACCCACTATTTGGTTAAATATTCTACCTCCCTGTCATATACTCACTGATTGGTTAAATATTCTATCTGCTCTGTATTTTTAAAAATAGGTCTCTTACGTTTGTAAAATACGCAACAATTATATTCTACCTAGCCTGAAATTTATCTAACGATAATTGGTTTAATATTCTTCTTACCTTGTAAATTATCCAACAATTGATTGAATATTTGATCTGCTTTGTGAAATACAAAACGATTGGTTAAATATTTTAATGCAATTGTTTTGTAAAACACGTTTTGATTGGCTAATGCACTGATGTTTGAAGCAGTAAAACGAGCATTAACGAGAGTGAAAGTTTTTCATTGTGACGTCATAATAGAGCGGCGCAAAAACACAATGCTCCGCGGCGTTAACGTAAACAACAAACAAAATGCATGGATTGCATTAGAATGGGAATAACTTATCTTCAAATTTGGTATTTGTGACCATTAATGCTGATTTAACGGGTCGCAAACATCCGTTTTACTCAGTTTGCGACCGTTCAATCAGCATTGATATTCCATAATTCTACCTCCTTGTTAAATACCAAACGATTGGTTGAACATTTTACCCGCCCTGCAATTTATCGAAATATTGTTTAATATTCTCTCTGATTCTATCTGCTTATTAAAACATCCACCGATTTATTTAATGTTCTACCAGCGTTGATAAATACAAAACAATCGGTTTAAATTTTCTACCTGCCCGGTATTTTATTCAGCAATTGATTTATTTTCCTACTTGCTCTCTAAAATGCTCAGTAATTTTACCTGTTTTGTATTTTACACAATAATTGGTTCAATATTATACCTGCTTTATAGACTACCGTACGATTGGTTTATTGCTTTCATTAAACTAATTTTCATTCACTTTTATCCAGTGATTAAATACGTGTACTCTACCTGTTATGCAAATTGCAAACTACCCAATGATTGGTTTAAATAGTCTGCACCTTCTCTGTAAAACATCTA
Organism: Saccostrea cuccullata; assembly: GCF_032062105.1. Classification (NCBI taxonomy): domain Eukaryota; kingdom Metazoa; phylum Mollusca; class Bivalvia; order Ostreida; family Ostreidae; genus Saccostrea; species Saccostrea cuccullata. The sequence continues at coordinate 85,394 of NW_026924820.1, forward strand.
TTGATTGGTCCAAGCTAAGATTTATATGAAATTTAAGCGCTTACCTATCTTTTGGTTGTTTCACAAGACCTGTATCAACAAACATTGGGCATACAGTGGTAGTATATACTCCAGTTTTACCCATAGTTCTAAGTTCTTCATTCAGAGCCTCAGCAAATCCCAAAGCAGCATACTTTGAAGAACTAGAAATATGAAAGAAAATACGTGTACTTGTATCTGTAGCGCGACAAATGTTTAATTTGAATGCGATTCTATTTTAGGTTTCATTTCTTGAATAGCGTTTTAGGCATCAAATGTATTACATTAATACCCTAATACCCTTAAACTCCTACTCATAGATCAAATGTAAGGCTGCATGCAGAAAAAGAACATCTTAGCGAACTGTGAAAGGGGGCGAGGGGATGTTATATGGAGGCGATAAAAAAATCTTTGCTGATACAGACAGACTCCAATCTAAATACTGTATAAAGGGAAATGTTCGCCCCCGTTTTATTTTCGCTCCTTTCGCCCCTGTCACAAGTGGGCGAATTTAAAACGGGGCGAATTCAAAGAAAAGAGTACACATTCTTAAACAGAACTGGAACTGGTCAAATTTAAAATAGGCCAAATGTGTAAGCAAGTGTGAAAGGGCGAAAATAACACGGTATACAGTAAACTGCATTATTGTAAATAATAGCTTTATGTACTCATGTAATGATTTCATGTATTCATGTAATGAATTTTTGAGTTGGTACTTTTAACTGGTTAATCAATCCGTTTTTATCCGTGTTTTAATTTTGTGCCAATATTAGAGTGATCAATAGGGGGTTATTTTACCGACCAATCAGAAGAAACACTAAATGTAGATTCTACGTCACTTATATTCTTGTTTTGATTCGATCGCAGTAAGAAGGGTTTTCCAAGTATTGCCCACCAACCACCCCGATCATTATTCCACCTTTATACATAACTGCTAAATTAATATGCAATGTAAAGAGTAAATGGATAAAAATATTTAAAAATACATGTATGTTTAAATATTTCAATATGTTTTAATTTTGGCAGTTTTTTATCTGCCAAGGCAGTTTTTGTCTGCCTCTTTTTTTGCTGATTGTTATTTTTTACATTCTGGATTGTTTATTTGGATTTTCTTGATGTAATATGTTACACTGGGGAGATCAACTAATGTTTTGTACAAATTCACACATTTTTTCAAGAGTGATCTCCCCTTTATCTGATGTATCTTTTGATTATCTTTCGTCATTTATACATGTACAATAAATGACAAATTCATCCATCAAACTTTGTGTTTGCGTTACTTTAATATAGATGCGATATGGTCTACATAAATTTAGAAGTGTGTGCAAAAAACTAGCTTCAGTGAACTTGTAAAATCAGTTAAATTACACTGGAAAACATAAATTGCTTTGAAAATATTTACCTGTAATCTACGAGATATGCTGTACCTGACAATGTAATATTCACCTGTAATCTACGAGATATGCTGTACCCGACATTGTAATATTTACCTGTAATCTACGAGATATGCTGTACCTGACATTGTTATATTCACCTGTAATCTACGAGATATGCTGTACCAGACATTGTAATATTTACCTGTAATCTACGAGATATGGTGTACCAGACATTGTAATATTTACCTGTAATCTACGAGATATGCTGTACCAGACATTGTAACGTACCCGACATTGTAATATCTTACCTGTAATCTACGAGATATGCTGTACACTACATTGTAATATTCACCTGTAATCTACGAGATATGGTGTACCAGACATTGTAATATTTACCTGTAATCTACGAGATATGCTGTACCCGACATTGTAATATTTACCTGTAATCTACGAGATATGCTGTACCCGACATTGTAATATTCACCTGTAATCTACGAGATATGCTGTACCAGACATTGTAATATTTACCTGTAATCTACGAGATATGCTGTACCAGACATTGTAATATTTACCTGTAATCTACGAGATATGCTGTACCAGACATTCTAACGTACCCGACATTGTAATATCTTACCTGTAACCTACGAGATATGCTGTACACTACATTGTAATATTCACCTGTAATCTACGAGATATGGTGTACCAGACATTGTAATATTTACCTGTAATCTACGAGATATGCTGTACCCGACATTGTAATATTTACCTGTAATCTACGAGATATGCTGTACCCGACATTGTAATATTTACCTGTAATCTACGAGATATGCTGCACCAGACATTGTAATATTTACCTGTAATCTACGAGATATGCTGTACCCGACATTGCTGACATGGAAGCTATGGTCACTATATGCCCTCTGTTGTCCTTTAGCATGGCCGGCATGAACTCCTGACAAGTCTGTGTAAAACAGGAGAAAAATTTATTCCAAAGACCTCACTGTTCTTGTCCATCGTTTGACGCAATCATTGTCATATTTGTTTAAAGCTGTTACCTAAATAAATATACCTTATATTTCATACGTTAATGCGCGGTTCCAAATACTAAAATCAAAGTACTGAAAGCACTCATGGGAGTTGAACATGGTGTAAAATAAAATCTTTGATCGGGAGGTTAAGTGAGTGAACAATATTATTATTTCAAAAATACAGACAACTGTTTCAGATTTTTTGAGTTGCAACAATCTTGAGAAAGACATTCAGTGTCATTGAATAGCAAAAAAAAATTCATGGGCCATAATACTTGCCTGCCTACATTAGTCCTTTTTTTATACCCCCTGCTTGAAAAGCGGGAGGGTATTTATTAATCGGGATTTCAGTCCATCTGTTTGTTACTCTTTAGGTATACCAATCTCTTATCCGCAACTCCTCTTACACCACTGAACGAAATTTTCATAGAATCTTTATTACATATTGCTGTTGTGCACCTTCTATTACTTTTTCATCCTACACATATTTTGGGTTTCCCATTGCAAAACATGGACACTGCCATTATAATCATATTAGAGGCGGTTGATCATTTATATAATTCACTGCTCACAGTCTTCAAATTTGTAATATATTTTTCCTTGGCACCTTTACCCATGTGTTATGAAAATTTCAGTTTCGCAGGGATAATATCAATGTTGATAAAATGTGGATTTTAACACAGCATCCTTTTAAGAGCTAACAGGTTTGTTATATAAAACTTCTCTGTGAATATAAATGTATTTCAATTACACGAACATTACACACAGAGTACGTCAGAACTTAATCTTTTTTAATATTGTGAAGATAAAAGCAATACCAAGTTAAAAACAAATATTTAATGACCAAACATAAAAACAGTGGTATATGTGAGAGTTTGTGTGCGTACAAATTATCTGGTATGTAAATGAGGTTTTCCTTTTATTGAAAAAATATACTTCATTTTGTTGTTTTTAATGGCGATTTTACGAAAACATCGGTGTCCGTTTTTGGTTTTAACATTTATAACAGAGTACTAGATTTACCGCTTTTGCAGGTGATACTGCTGATTTAGTAATAAATACGCATGTTCCCTTAAGTTTTTATGCATTTAGGAATTCATTAAAACCAAGAAAATATTCATGAAAAGTTTGAATAAATTCTGTGCACCGGTAAAAAAGAAATTGCTAAAAATCCGGGACCGTCGGGCGTCGGGAAGACTAGATTTATCGTTTGCCGTCAGTATGTAGGGTTGTCGTTCGTATCCCTTTCAGTGTATGACGCTACACTAAAAATGAGTTCCATTACGAAAAACATTTGAGGTTCTTTATAATTTAGTTTTACTTTGAACGAAATCTAATATTCAAAATAAGATTACTTTGTCATTACATTTACTCACATTTCAAATTATGAAAATTAGATCAATTCAGGAGAAAATGATATGAACTATTTGTGGCGGATGTTTATGCATGTTTTCTGTTGAATATTATCGGAGTAAATCGGTCGACACAGTAGCCTCGCTTTCGGCTCTATATAATCAACACAAATTACTGCGCATGTTAAATGCGTGATGACCATGGGAGATTGAACATAGTTCAACTCCCAATAACAGTGTATATTAGACCTAGATTGATCCGATTGGGCTCCACGGGAGGCATCAGGTAAAGAGTTTGCTTCTTGGGTTCGACGAAACTCCTTGTCATGATCGGGAAATAACGGAAAAAGCGTTGTCAATTTAGTTTGTAAGTAATGGACTAACAATCATTTTTCTGACAAGATCATTGTATCGACCATAGAAAATAAATGGTGAATGTAAATGAGACTTTTAATATTTTTGTTTCATCAACTTGTTGGTCAATAATTTACCTTTAGAAATTTTACTGTATGGAATCTGAGAGATATATGCCCTGTATGCAAGTGGTGAAGGCATATTGCTTCATAAGTTGACGGTTTGAAAGTTAAATTCAATAAGTTTATCATATAGCTTGGATGTCAGATTATCATTTACGTCCCTTTAAAGTAAAATATCCAAATATGAAACAGATGTGTCACACACTGTTTTATCTCAAGCTCACCAGTATATTTTGTATCAATATAAGAATGAAAATAACCATTCTAAATTGACATAAATGATATGTATATATAAATGTAAAGTTATGGCCACAGCAAGTATTTTGTTCTTTTGAGGTAAAAGATTTTGGACAAATTCTGCTTCATATGAATTCAAAAATAGGTATGTTTATAACGGGGCGCACTTGGTGCCAATGAGAATTCCAAAAGATTGTTGGAAGACCTTGTCTCCAAAAACGGTACAGATTGTCAATCAGAAACTCGTCTTTTTATGTCAACTTCAGAGTACTAGTACTTGTGTGTACAATCAGAATGTTTTTAACAAAATAATTTTGCGAATGACCAATGACAAGGTAAGAAAATTTGCAAGTTCCATCTCTATTTTAAAATGTAGCTGTCAATGATATCAAAAAGTCTGGCCTTTAATTATTTGCAGGGTATGGTCGTGTATACAGATGAAAAGTAAGATTGTAAGATTTTGATTTTTGCAAAATCTTATTTCAAAAGTTCCATGGAATTTTTAACTTTCAACACCTGATTTAAACCACTTCTAGAATGTAATGCTGCACAGTACTATTTTAACCTTCATTATTGTTAATATCTTAATGATGAGTAAAGGCAGAGGCCTGGTAGAATATTTACTGGAACTCGAAATGTATCTTTGTTTTTAAGGATTTTTATGATGTTTCAGAATCTAATGGGACAACGTGTTTATTTCTCGTTCCCACTCTTTACCCAAAATGGAACAAGGTGTTGATTCTCGTATACATTCATTACTCAGAAATGGGGAGTGTTGATTTTTCGTTCATACTTACCTAGCAATGGGACAAGGTGTTAATTTCTCGTTCACACTCCTTACTCAGAAACGGTAACGGTTGACTTCTCGTTCATACTTACCCAGAAATGGGACGAGGTGTTGATTTTCCATTCATACCTACCCAGAAATGGGACGAGGTGTTGATTTGCCATGCATACTTACCCAGAAATGGGACAAAGTGTTGATTTCAAAGGTGCGTCTGATGTGAGCCTCCTTGAGTTTAAGGAGTTCCCCTCCTGTTAGAATCCCGGCATTATTGACAAGAATGTATGGATCCCCGATCTCCCGCCGAACTTTGTCCGCTGTCGTACGAATATCGTCTGTCTTCGTCAGGTCACATACGTAAGAGTACGCTGTACCGCCATTCCGCTTAATTTCCTCTGCAGTTGCGTCGTTTGTACTCTAAAGGTTTAATTGAACAATGAAAATATACCAAATTTAAAAAGAATTTAATTTTGTGTTGATATCGATAAAAACTTAGTAGTCCCGGTCTGTTTGCCTGTCCGTACGTCTATCTTTCCATGTAACCGTATTTCTGTCTGTCTGTAACACTCGTTTCCATGCGATATCTCGAGAAGCCTTTGAGTTTTTGCAATGAAGTTTTACACTACTCCCTATGACCTAACTGTTTTTCAGATCAAAAGGTCAAATGTCAAAGAAATAAATTTTAAAAATCTGTCCAATTTAATACTTCCGTCTCCGTGCGATATCTCGAGAAGTCTTTAAACTTTAAGCCCAAAACTCCCTATCGTCTAAGGAAGATCCCTCTTTATCTTGAGGTCAAAAGGTCAAAGGTCAAGGCGATAAATTAATATTTTGTGTGTGTTTGTGTAAAACTCCCTTTTCCAGGCGACATCTCAAGATGCTTTTGAGCTGTTGCAATGAATTTTATACCATAGCTCATTATGGCCCCATCTGCTCTTTTTACCCCCTTTGACCCCACTTCTAGACCTACATGTAGATCCGCTCATGCTCTCCTTTTTTCTTTAATTTGGGGGACATAGGTTTTCTTGTTATAATTAGGACCAAATTTACCCCGAAAGCTAATACTAAAGTTGTGGAGAGTTAGAATTATTGTGTTGAATATAAAATTATTAAATACATGTAGTTCTTTTTCAGTGATCTATCTTTTTACGTGTATTTTCTTTGGGAACTTTGTTGGTCATTGATTTGGCACCTCGTTTTAAAGTCTGAAGGTATTGCCTTTCCTTGAGGTCGCCTTAACTGATTCTTTTTTAAGCAACAAAGGAAAAATAGGGAAGAAAAGAGGGAAAAAAAAATTTCATTCTGAAGTTCAGATCGTTTTACGTCACGTGTGCGTTATACATGTTATACATGCGGAGCATTTAGACCTTCAACACAGATTAGTACAGGAACTTAGGACTACTATCGGGTACACTGAATTACCGAGCAAAATGTAAAACCACAGCTTGACTGAGAGAGATAATGGGTAACCACATGTATGCACTGTCAAATGTGTACACACGGGTTACAGGAGTGATTTATATCTCTAAGCCCTTATCTAAACCCTTATACTTTACCTTGTTCAATGGTGTTACAATCAGTGGGAGGTCAACATTTCCGCTACATTGCCAAAAATTTCAACTCATTACCGCTACATTTGTTAAGATTTTCGACCGATCATTACCGCTACATTTTACCGGCCAAAAACAACTCATTACCGCTACATATTGGATCAGCCAAAAACAACTCATTACCGCTGCATGTCTATTTAGGCAGGTATGGTTCGGTATATGAGTTCTAATCAACAGAATTCACTCACTATGTAGTGAAGGACAGTTTTGATTTGAATTCTAATCTGAATGAGTATATATATTAATAACTGCAGTCGAAATGTAATTGAACATTAGGGCCACCATTGAGAAATTTGTTACAAATCGAGGGAATGCCAGCTTTTTTATCGATGGTTATAAATTTAGAAGAAATAAGACTTTCAAAAACTCAAAATTGTGGAGATGCGTTCAAAAGAGTGGCAAAAGCAGCTGCAAAACAGACCTCGACGAATTATTGGTATGAGATTTAATTTTTTTTTGTGTTTTATGAAATAAAATTGATTTTAACAATAATTAAAAAAAACATCCTGCTCTAAGTCCTACTTTTACCTCCCCGTGGTGAGCAGGGAAATAGGTCTTATGCATGTACAGGTTGTACAGTACACGCATATGTGGCTGGCTAACGAAAGAGGCAATGTAGCGGTAATGTATACTTTTATATGTAGAGGTAATGTAACTTTTTTTGTAGCGGTAATGACTATGTAGCGGGAATAAAAATTTCGAAAATGTAGCGGTAATGATACACACCCCAATCTGTCACCTCTCTCTCTCTCTCTCTCTCTCTCTCTCTCTCTTAGGGCTGGGCAAAATTACCCCTAGTCGATATTGTATTGCAATACGTTTTTTGTAAAATCGATTTATCGACAAAATGCATAGACTAAGGAATTTTATCATTTATATAGAAATGAATGTTAGAAAGGCTTGTTATTAAGCCAAGCAGTAAGATAGAAGCTGTTTTATGGATATATTTCGGAGCATAACTTAAATTAAATCAAAGGTTTTTTTTTTCCTTTTTTGTTTCTTTTCATAGTTATGTACATTCTGCATGTAAATTAAAGTTATAATTTAATAAGAAAATGCCATTGCAATTTTCACTGAAAATATTGCAATACATATCGCAATACAGTTTAAAATATTACAATATATCGCGATACAAAATCTCTGGCCAATACCCAGCCCTACTCTCTCTCTCTCTCTCTCTCGTCAGTATATCAGTTGAGATAATACACATTAATCGGTAGATGACTCTCTGGCTGATCTAACGCTGACATAGCATAACTTCAAGGACATGTATCATCTGTCTTCTGAGGTTTTTACAAAATGACACACACCAGTCTTTAACAACCTTCTCAAATAGACTGTGTCATTTTCCTTTTATGCATGAATATATATGATTTAAATTTGGGCGTACATGTATATGCATTTAATATCTTTTTGTGCCGGCGTGTTATTCAGTCAAAGAAGTGTGTTTTGGTCCGTCCGTTTCGTCTGTATATCCGCCAAAATTTTAACGTTGTCCATATGAACTACTAAATATTAGGTGCTATGGTTTTCATATTTTACATGTGTATTCATTGTGACAAGATTTTTTTTACCTAATATTTTTTGTCCTTATGAATTAATTTATCTTAAAGTTTGTTAAAATGTAAAACTGGATAAAAATTTACAAATAACTTCATAATTCTTACTAGAACTATTTTCATCACTTGATCCATTCTTCTTTCTAAATTTCACCGATATAAATTTGGTGGTTACATATACATGTAAGCACACAATACGAAAACGACTCAAACTAGATTTTTCGCATGAATCCGCCCCTTTACACATGTTTTTAAAACTTCGACACAAAAAATCGATGCAAATAATAAAATAAATGATTCTAGTAATATTAATATTTCTCATAAAGGAATAAGCTTAGCGATAATGAGATTGAAATTATTTGTTGTGAAGGAAGTCTATAAATATAATTTACCTTGTTGATGTCCCATATGACAACCCGCGCCCCTAATCTGCCAAACTCCAGAGCGATCTCGCGGCCGATTCCGTGCCCCGCCCCCGTGATGAGCACGATCTCGTTCCGTACATCCTTCCTTTTTGCTGGAGAGAACAGCTTAAAAATTTCTAATATGTAAAAATAAATTGCCAGGACAAACAAAAAGAGCAATCTGAAGATCACGTTCAACATCGTCGTTTATGTGGAACTCTTCATTGAGTGGAGGAAGATAGGTTCTGTACAGCTGGGTGATCATGTTTATGTTTATATCAGCTGTTTTTAGTGTTTACTTGGTTTATCATGCGACAAAGACAGCGAGGAGGTGCACTCTCAGAATGTATTAAGTGTAATTTACATGTGATGTATATAATTACCCGGTACTCTATACTTGTTTTAGGATTATTTAAAAATTCAAATTAGAATTTGACTTATTCATTCGACGCCCCGCGCCTTTGAAAGAAAAATCTTGGATCACAGTGCTCTGGAAGGATTTGTACTGTTTTCAGCTAGTTACTTTGAGAAATACGTACTGAATTTTCCAGAAGTATTTTCTTTTATTGCGTAATAAGAATAGCCAGAAAAGTTGTATGTCGGTATAAATTATATGTTTCGACTTTCACTATTGTTGCTCCCAGCCAAAGCCTTAATTTATACGTATCTAACCCTGACCGTTGGCAAAGGGATAATTACATGATATTTTGAAACTTAGTATACGTATGAAAGTTCAAGTCCAAGACACTCGGGTATGATTGCAAAAAGTCATTATTAGTTAGTCCTCTTCGTTATTTTCTCGTTGATTTATAGTTTTCATCAGGTCAAAATTCAGAACATATTTCAGAACATTGATAAAGAAAGCTTGTATGAAAGATCCTGTCATTGAATGATGAATTAAATACTCTTTTTATAGCCATAATTATTTTGGAGAACAAATGCATACAGCATTTTATGTGTTCTAGTACCCACATACGGACATGTCGTCTCCACAACCAGTGATATTTCTCTCTCATGGCGGAGGGCCTTCTTTCTTCCTTTCAGCAAAAGAAATGCCATTATTGAAGGGTCTAGACAAGGATTCAAAAGGAGCCGAGTTTTTAAGAACTTTAACAAAAACCCAGGACCTGAGACGCCCGGACTGTTTGGTGGTCCTAAGCGCCCACTGGGAGGAGTCGATCTGTACAGTTAACGCCGGGAGTCCACACACTTTGTACTACGACTACGGGGGATTCCCTCCCGAAACGTATAAAATACAGTGGCCTGCTCCGGGGGCACCTGCAATTGCACAAAAAGTAGGAAAACTCCTCAAAGATGCTGGGATAAAGTGTGCAGAAGAAACAAAGAGAGGCCTGGATCACGGGGTGTTTGTTCCACTTAAACTGGTCTTCCCTGAGGCGAATATTCCAGGTATATTAGCTGTAGCACCATGTCTATAACATTCAGTCATATGTCATATTGTTAATTTTCATTATAATAAGCAAATGCAATAAAACCCCGAATGTATCCTGCATGAGTATCTCATATATTTTCAGTTGTACAAGTTTCTTTGTTAAAAAACGAAAGGATGAGTGACCATTTAAGGATCGCAGAAGCATTATCTCCACTTAGACATAATAATATTCTTATCATCGGGAGCGGCTTTGCTACACATGCCATAGGACATAGTATTGAACCAGAAAAATGGGCTCAATGATGTCCTCACCAATAGGAGTTACTCTCCCTCAGAGAGAAAAGAAAGACTTTTGGGATATAAGTCAGCTCCAGGATTTGCTAAAGCTCATTCTACCCTGGACCACTTCCTTCCGCTGGCGATGGCCTGTGCGGCTGCGCAGTACAGTCCAGGGAAACTGCTGTCTCAGAATTTGTAAAATCGCTACTCAATGAGCATTACTCATTTTGAACCAATCTTGTAATAACTGATCCGTTAATATTGAACGGTAAGATGGAATTTAGAAGTAGACATAAACTTCTAAATCTTTCTGTTGATGTTTGATATCTAAAGTCTCTCATTTTGTTGTTCTGTGCTTTTCACCAGAAATGTTATTGTAAACCTTGGTTGCAAAGTGAAATATATAACAACACAGGTTTGAAAGTTCAGCAGGTTATATATTGCATGATTTCAAATCCTGTCATACATGATAAATATGATATTCATGATATACAAAACCTCAGCAATGTACGAGGTGGTCATATTATAATACAAAACACTAAATCATAAAATAGTCTTTCATTGATTTAACACTCATAAATTTATTTATAATGTGATCTCCACTGAACCTATTTAATTATGAACGTTTAGCGATAAAATAAAATAATTATTTACACTTACATTTACAAATAGTATTTAAAAAACGACTTACCAACGTTATTGAATTTAGGCTCTCCAAAAATAGGAAATTTACTAAGTGCTGTGCTGTACTAAACATGGGCGTCGGAAGCAAATTGAAAGAGGGGGGGGGGGTAAACCAACAAAAAAAAAGGTAAAATCCAATTTTCAATGCCTCTATATGATGCCTATTTTTGCCCCCCCCCCCAGCTCCCCGGTTGCACCGCCAATGCTAAAAGAATTACACATGCAAGTTTTTAGCTACTGGAAAGATATAACTACAGAAATCTTATTCTGAAACAATGCTCAAACTTCAGAGATAAAAACCAAACACAAAAGTGCGCAAAAAATTGCACCTTTTTGCATTACAGGATCTGCAGCATTATGGTCAAAGGCAAATATATAAAACCATAGCGCTACAGTTCTGCAGCTAAAAGTTGGCCTCTAATCCCCCCCCCCCCCCCCCCCCCCGAAATAGGATTTTCGACTTTGGACAATATTCTTTTTTCTCTTTTTCTTTGCTTGTCAATGTAACACGCCGTAATTTCGTGCTTTTCACTCTTTATTTAACACATGAAATTTAAATGGTGATGGCCTACAATATAATATGAAAAGTAATAAAATCTAACAACAATAATTATTGTGAAAATTACATTTACAACAAGTATTAGCTTTCCTAAAAAGCTGGTCTGACCTTGTTTGCTTAAATTCATAAGCGCAAAAAAATAATATGTTATAAATGTTATATAATTTCTTTTGTTTGATAAGATTTCTTCAAGAGACCATGCATAAACAATATTGTATACAATAATGTACAAAGAACTTAACCTTAACCCCTCTGTATATACAACATTTTATCATTTTGTTTCATATAAAATAAAGATCGACTTAGGCTGAAGATATTTCAAGATCCCGGGTCAGCATTTTTCAAGTGTTTTATATGTTAAATGACCTAACTGATTTTTTATTTAACAGAATAAAATGAAGGTTGTAAATGATGAAATCAATGGGAGGATCTTAATTGATCACTTAATTGGCGCGTATAACCTTAACCCTGATGATAACAATCTTGACAGAGCGTTACACATGCTGACCATTCTCCTGCTGATAGTTTTCATTGCTTCTCAAACCATTTGATTTCCACTGATTCTCTACTTAAACGTAATTGATTGATGAAATTTTGAACTGAAGCATCTGGGAAAAGAAACAAGGAGATAATAAATGTAATCTCGTCCAAAATATAATCGTTGGATAGGAGTGGAAGTATAACAATACAGCAACAAATCTATTAACACGTTAATGAATTATAAGCAAACTTGAATGACACATTTTTTTCTGTTTTCACTGCATTTTTCTCAGACACTGTATTATCAGTTTTTACAATACTTGGAGAAGGGCAACCAAGAAAAAAATATATTCGACCTCTTGCCTAATGTTTAGGTACGAGTAATTTAATGTCAATGTATAATTTTACTGAAAATATGCAATCAATTATTTAACAATAACATATATAAATTGGTTAAATATTTGATACACAACACAAAAAAAGTGAGATTTACATAATAATTTAAGGCATTATTTTTATAGAGAACTGAAGTGAACATGTTCAAAGATAAAGCACGGATTATACTAAAGGCAAGATCATTTAGTAATGTAAATAAAAGCTCATCTCCTCCTGGGACGAATTACATGCGACTATGAAGATTATGCTTGGATCGAAATTTCCACCATTGAACTATCTAAACAAATTCATGGAACGACTTCATAAATAAGCCCTGGTTAAATCTAGTACTGTCTGACCCCGTGAGGTCAGACAATTAGCAATGCAATTGCACAAATAAATAAATTTCATTATACTCAGGCATTTGTATAAATTGTTATTATGTCAATATTATATATGCCAATATTATATATAACAATATGCATGATCTTATTCATGGATAAAAACATACCCTAAGTAAGGGAGTAATCAAAAACCCATGGATCGTCAGTGGCGTAGCCAGGCCACTTTTGATGTGGACGCAAGAGTAGGCAGGGGCTTTGGGGGCCTAATGTCCCCATCGAATGGGTCCGTGGTTAAGCCCTGGTGAGGATCCAGAGGATGCCCCCGACAGCTATTGAATTTTGATGAGCATATTCGACCCTCCTGATCGCATTTTCTTACATTTTTAGCTCACCTCAACGAAGTTGGGGGGAGCTTATGTGATACCCTCGGCGTCGGCGTCGGTGTCGGCGTCGGCGTCCCGGGTTAAGGTTAAGTTTTTTGGAGCAGTTTTCTTTTTAAGTACTTCTATGTCCTATATTGATTAGACATGCATGGAAGATGTTGCTAGTGTGTTTCATTGTACCAGTCAAAGTTTCAGATGCTGCAATTTCAGCAAAGGAATGACCAGGTTAATGTTTTTGGTGCAGGTTAACATTTTTGGTGCAGTTTTTGGTGTAGGTCTCATTTCCGAGTAACTATAAGCCCTATGTTGACCAAACTTACATGGATGATACATAGGATTTACCAGCCTTGCTTCGGATTATTTACATTTTCCGGTTGAGTGAACAGGTTAAAGTTTTTGGTGAAGGTTTCATTTCGAAGATACTTTTATGATGACCAAACTTGCATGGATGGTACATTATGTATTTTAGACTTGCTTCGGATGCTGAATCTGACCTACATTTTCCGGTTGAGTGAACAGGTTAAAGTTTTTGGTGCAGGTTTCATTTCCAAGTTACTATGAGACATATAATGACCAAACTTACAGTGATGATACATCTTAGGATGCATACTACCAGCCTTGCTTCGGATGCTGAATCTGACCTACATTTTCCGGTTGAGTGAACATGTTAAAGTTTTTGGTGCAGGTTTCATTTCGAAGATACTTTGAGCCCTATGATGACCAAACTTGCATGGATGGTACATCTTAGGATGTATTCTACTAGACTTGCTTCGGATGTTGAATCTGACCTACATTTTCCGGTTGAGTGAACAGGTTAAAGTTTTTGGTGCAGGTTTCATTTCCAAGTTACTATGAGACATATAATGACCAAACTTACATGGATGAAACATCTAAGGATGCATACTACCTGCCTTGCTTCGGATGATGAATCTGAGCTACATCGGGTTGAGTGAACAGGTTAAAGTTTTTGGTGAAGGTTTCATTTCGAAGATACTTTGAGCCCTATAATGACCAAACTTGCATGGATGGTACATCTTAGGATGTATTCTAAGACTTGCTTCGGATATACTGATACATTTTCCGGGTGAGTGAACAGGTTAAAGTTTTTGGTGCAGGTTTCATTTCCAAGTTACTATGAGACATATAATGACCAAACTTACATGGATGATACATCTCAGGATGCATACTACCAGCCTTGCTTCGGATGCTGAATCTGACCTACATTTTCCGGTTGAGTGAACAGGTTAAAGTTTTTGGTGAAGGTTTCATTTTCAAGGTACAGTGTACTATGAACCCTACAATGACTAAATTGCATGGATGGTACATTTTGCATACTACCAGACTTATGATGCTGAATCTGACCTACATTTTCTGGACGAGTAAACAGGTTAAAGTTTATGGTGCAGGATTCATTTCCAAGTAACTTTGAGCCCTATAATGACCAAACTTGCATGGATGGTACATCTAAGGGTGCATTCTACTAGGCTGGCTTCGGATGCTGACCTACATTTTCTGGATTAGTGGAAAGGTTAATTATTTTATACAGGTTTCATTTGCAAGTAACTTTAAGCCCTATGTTGACCAAACTTGCATGGATGATACATCTTAGGATGCACACTAATGGACTTGCTTCAGATGCTGAATTCGACATACATTTTCCAGATAATAGACCTCGTAAAAGTTATGGGTGCAAGTCTATCACCAAGAAACTATAAGGCTTATATAAACCAGTTGCTTAAATGATGCATCAAGGGATGAAAACTCTCAATCTTGCTTCAGATGCTGGATTTTAATTACATTTTCATGATGAAGAACTAGTTTTTAGTTTTTATATAGGTCTATTCCAAAGTATCAAAATTGCATAAATTTTGCATTTTTGGATATATATGGTTAATTGTGTGACTTAATTTGCCTTACTTAAAGACAACACACGTTGAGGTGAGCTCTGTAATCTCTGATTACCTATGTTTGAGTTTGTTATGCACCCATGTTTTCGAGGTCTGTTTTGTTTTTGTACAAAATATGAACAAACACTCAAAAATGAGAAAGGATATGCCCAATACATTGTATCGTTGTTTTTGTAATATGAAAAGCCTACTTAAATTTTTTTTAGACTTTTAAAGAGACAAAATACTTATGATACATTAATCGGTTTGAGTGGTACATGTATATAAAAATGTAATGCACTTAAAAAAATCAGCAATACTTAACCAGATTCAAGGAAAATCTAATGATTTCAGAAACAGAGAAATCTAATGATTTCAGAAATAGAGATTTCTACTATCATATTTTCCCCTAAAACTGATTCAGTTAATTTTCAGTTATTATTTATCGTTTATTAAATTGTTTCTAAACATTTTTTTTATTATTAGAATTATTTATTTATTGCAAAATGATATGTTGCTTTAAAGCATAAAAATTTAGCCTGCCTTTCCCCCTCTCCTTCTTTCCTTAAAATGATGTGGACGTTTTTGCGTACAAACGTACGCCTGGCTACGCGCCTGTAGGCCCCCAAAGCCCCTGCCTACTCTTGTGTCCACATCAAAAGTGGCCTGGCTACGCCACTGGAATATACAGAATAAACTCTTATATACTATAAATCAAACATGATTTTACAGGATTCTGAATAGACAGAAACTTACATACCTTGATATAACTTCTATGACGATAAACTTTAATTAATTTGAATTTCAAATGCTTCTTGGTAGCAGTGCTTTTGATCGCAATATGGCGTGTCTTATAATGAACAGGACGATTCAAACAAAGGAATAAAAATTATTACATTAAAGAAACATTATTATTTTACTATTTAAGGAATGACTCTAATTCTTGGCCATATTATCGAGTATAATCTGGTTTGGGTCAGTTTACGCTTTATAATCCGCGAAGCGGATTATAAAAAAGCGTAAACTGATCCAAACCAGATTATACTCGATAATATGGCCAAGAATTAAAGTCATTCCTTATAATTTAATTTTAAAATAATTAAACAACTTTTGATGTAAAATTGTGTTGCTTTTTATAAGTTCAAATTTACCGCGCAATAATACAACCGTAGTAACGGAAGTGATTTGAAGCGAGGGGAGGTAATGACTGATACATAGATCTAGAAGCCATGATGTTTGTTTACATGAGGTAAGAACGAGTAATTGATTAAAGTTGAAGGTACATTTATTAAATCTGGAATTTTCCATGGATTCCGAGGACTGGAAATGAGGGGATTGCATGGATATGATGTTTAAGCTGGTCGTCAAATACCAAACCAGATTATACAAAATGTTATGCGTTCCTTTTTGGAAATCAACCAATGAGAGGCGAGAATACAAATAAAAATAAATTATTTTCCTATATTGAGATGGACATTTTAAATAAGGAACTTACATCAATCCAAGAATAATTTTAACATAAAATATTTATTGAAGCAGAGGCGTAGTCACAAACTTAAAAGTGGGGGGGCTCAACTCCAGAAATTCTTTGAAAAAAAAAAAAACCAAACTTAAAAGTGGGGGGCTCAACTCCAGAATTTCTTTGACAAGCAAAAAAAAAAAAAAAATAAAGTGGGGGGGGGCTCAACTCCAGAAATTCTTTGACAAGCAAAAAAAAAAAAACCAAACTTAAAAGTGGGGGGGCTCAACTCCAGAATTTCTTTGACAAGCAAAAAAAAAAAAAAAAAAAAAAAAAAAAATTAAAAGTGGGGGGGGGGGGGGAGCAACTCCCGAAATTCTTTGACAAGCAAAAAAAAAAAAAAAAAAAAAAAAGGAAAGTTCCCCAAATCTCGAAAATCCTATTTCGTGGGGGGGGGGGGGGGGGGGGGGTAGAGGCCAACTTTTTCAAAGGCAAGTTACTTTGAAATCCATTCAATGAATATTTCCTATAGTAAAGGTAATGTTGGGGAAAATAACTGATTTTGTTCTTCTTTTAAAAAGTGGGGGGGCACAGACATACTCTTGCCCCCCCACATCTGAAAGTGGGGGGGCTAGTGCCCCCGCTGCCCCCCCTGTGACTACGCCTATGTGAAGTAAGATTTAATATGGCTATTTAAATGATTCACAATTCAATGGTTCTATCACTCCGTGGTCCAGCTGATAGGCAGCTCGCCCCACAATCCAAAGGAACACGGTTCAAACCCAATCAAGGCTACATTTTTTTTTTTTTACCAAGTATTATTTTTTTAAATATGTAATATCATCTTTATATATATATAATACATTAAAACTATTTCACCATATCACATCAACTTTTCCAAGTAATTAAAAAAAAAATCTCTGCCCCCCCCCCTCCCACTTTCAAATTATACGATGCTACGTCACTGAAAAAAAGAACAAAAAATACCAAAATAAAACCCCCAATCTCTTATTTCACTGTTTAATCTCCTCTATTTTTTCTATATCCATCGATTCTTACGGTCCTATATAGACTCGTTCGTATGAAACTTAACCACTTCATGTTGACATTGTCACTGATTACCTAGTTTTACCACAAGCCCAATATTTTTGTTTGGACTTCCTGTAACACTAGATTTACAAACACCATATAACCCAACACGTGAAATTTGTCAACATGGGAAAAGTTAAGAAAACAAAATCATCCAAAACGGAGGATGGTGAGAAGTTCGTTCCACTAGCAGATCAGATTCTAGACGACAAAACTTTAAAGTCCACCGGGAGAGTGAAAGTCAGGAATAGGAAAGAGAAAGATGACGAGGTAAATTTAGTAGTTCTGGTCAATAATAAAACGCAGGTCTGCCAAAAATCCATTTGTTCAGTTAAAGTTTGATGAATTGATTAAAAGTAGACATCTTTTAGTGTAGGATTCTTGATACGTTGATTGATTGTATTGTCTGCCTGAAGATGTCCAACGACTTTCTAACTTCAGCGTTCGAATTTCCTCTAAAACTAATAAACTGTATTAAACAGCAGGGTTAAAAGAACTGCTCAAAACCTTCTTAATCTTTTTTTCTTAAAAATGCTTAAACCATTGAAATATTTTCAGACTTAGCGGTAATAATTCTTATGTGTTAGTAATGGTTGTCTATATTATGTTAGTGCAATCTGTGTCTCTGTACAAGCCCTCACCACAGTTAAAATACGTCCCGTATACTTGCAATGTAGCAAATCGGAGCGGATCTGCTCCGAAACGATTTTGAAGAATATAAAAGGATTTGCACTGGAAATAACTATTAAATTAATCAAAACAAACCTTTTTGAGATTGCTTATGCCTTTTATCCCAAAAAATAATCCATATAAAGACGAAAATCCAATTAATTTTCTCAACGTTTTTCTCTCGCTTCAAATTTACCTGCCATGTTTACATTCGGAACTCTCTAGATTGTCCGTAGTAAATCACTGACTACAAGTTATCGCCCGTGTTTCTTTTGCTACAATACGAATACACGGAACGAATTCTATTGTTAAACTGGGTCCGTTGGACAATAACATTTTAACGATAGAACGTTCTATCTAATATTATGTATGCATTGCCCGTTCATCACAGTCACTTGTTTGAGATAAATCTTTAACCCCATAGTATCGATAGATAATAACACAAGGTATATAACTCTGAATTACACTCGGTACCCCTTCTCCTCAGAAACGCACTCATTTACACTATGACTCATGTACAATTTCAGAGGAAATGCTCTGGCAAACTGTTTAATACCTTTGTCTTCTATGATAAATGATCTACACAACCAAAACTTCGAACTCAAACATGAAACGGTAGAATGCAGTGGTTACATACATGTGATAATTTCTAGACCCAAATACTGTACAGCAGCCTTCACAGGGATAGACATTAACTTTTATATTCACTTGTCCTTTGGGCAAGTGCACTACAATTTTGAGTTGTCCGAACGGAAAACTTGGTTGCCCAAAATTTGAAAGAAGAAAATAACAGTTACTGTATTTCACTTTGTTGTTGTAAATAATAAAGAGTGACAAATTAACTCCGGCCTATTTGGAACTTAGCTGGCGGAATTTTTTTTTTGATATGACGGTGATGCTACATTTTGTAAATATATCTTAATTTTTCCTTCATTTACTATCCTGTAAACACACACAGCAAATGCACTAATAATATTGCCTTACAATTTTTTTTTTTTGAATTTTTTTCCCAATGCTGTTGAGGCAATAAAACAGTTACCATGTTGGAATCGAGCATCGAGAACCACTTGTGTTCTTTATATTATGTAATTGAATAGATAAACTATTCTATTACATGTATATCTATTTCGTTAGAATGTAACGTTAGTTCATATAAGTTGTCAGACGGAGAGCGCATTTTTTGTAAACTACATGCATGTACGAAGGAAAACAGAATACCGAACCCGAATCCTGAATAAAGGTACAGATATGATCCAGAAACGCTACCGAGGGATTCCGAATGCAAAAACAATGTCCTGATTATGGCGGAAATCAACTGTTCAATTTATTGTTTTGTTTATAAACTAATGTAAGATTTAAAAAAATGTTTCTATCAGAAATATCCACTTGCCCGATCGGACAAGTACATTGATGGTTTCACTTGTCCGAACTGATGTTTTACTTGTCACGGGCAATCGGACAACCGTTAATGTCAATCCCTGCTTCAAAATACTGGAATTTGGGTGAAAATACTGTACATTGCTAATCAAAAAACTGTACAAAAAATGGTACAAAATATCGACCAAAAAACAATATAAGGTATTTATTATTGAATAATAAATTTCAAATCAATGAACAGGTGCACCACTGCATAACATGTATTATGATTTATTATTTATTTCAAGAAACTCTTGAAGAATTTTGAATTTCGGCAATAAACTGTGCTAAATGCTGAACTTAGTAAAAAGTAGTGTACAGTGTTTAAAAACAGTTTATTGTACACTGTTGTATGAGTCTAGTTGTCTACTTTCAGCTGCAATTTTTAAATTGTACTAAAAGACATTTCTCTTAATCTGTGTTTGAATAGACAATATGTATGCCTAGTCAAATAATGGCTAATAATATTAAATTTTGTTTTGCTGTCACAAAGTGTCTCCAATTCCTGTGTTGAGTGTGAATGATGTTTTCTCTTTGAAATGTCTTTACTTTTAATAAATTACAGTTTAAAAAATCCTTGATAAAGGTCCTATTAAAAAGCAATCAGCCAAACAAAACGCTTTGATATCTCCTAATTATATCTCCTAATTACGATGTAATTATCCTGGGAATATTTCACACCTTCGTTCATGATGTTTTGTTTACATTAATCAAGCACAGTAAGTCATGCGTAGTTTGAGATTTCCGGTGTTGCGAGAGCGGGAATGAAAGAAAAATGGTGGTTTCCGGTAAACATTTCAAAATATGGTACACGTTTTCATTTCCTGTGAATTTTGGTGTACCGCCGTGAGCCCGTGAATGGGGTCGAAAATATGTGACATTTTGTGTACCGCCAGTACATATCACATGTATGTGGTTATGACCTGATTCCGTATTTGATTGGTTTCATTCAGAAGCAATATTAATTAACAATTTCAATATCGTAGTTTAAAAAACAATTTTTTTTGTATAGTTCAAATTATTCCTATTTTATTAACTGACCATAACTTTTATAATTGACAATAACTTTAATAATTAAAAATATTGCTAATTATGTTTATTTGATGGAAAAAAAACTATACTGTTTAAACACAGTTCATAAAAACGATATTTATAGATTTAATTTTTTTCCCCTATTCAGTAAACTTAATTAAGAAAGAAGAAATATTGTGAACCTCATAATAAGTATAAGAATATTTTTTTTTTCAGTATGTTGATGACAAGCTTTCCAAAAGAATTTTACAACAAGCCAGGCTTCAGCAAGAGGAACTTCAGGAAGAACACGGGCTGAGGGGACAGAGGTGGGAGGAAATTTGTATCAATAATATCCCTAAAATCTATAAATTTGATTTTATCCTTAGGTGAATTAACAACTTATTTCCAATATTTAAGAAGTGATAAGCGTGGTAAAAGAGCTGTAGCTCCTCAGACATCTCTGGGGCCGAGGAAAAGTGAGGAGGAATCCGAGTCAGAAGAGGAACTTGAGGAGGAGGAGGAATTCTATGAGTCAATCGTAAGTCTGAGGAAATTTGTAAGTCAATTGTAAGACTGAGGACATATATAAGTCAATTGTAAGTCTGAGGACATATATAATTCTGTTTTAAGTCTGAGGAATTTACAAGTCTATTATAAGTCTGAGTACATTTATAAGTCTTTATTAAGTCTGAGGACATCTGTAAGTCTGTTGTAAGTCTGAGAACATCTATAAGTGTATTTTAAGTCTGAGGAATTCTACAAGTCAATTGTAAGTCTGAGAACATCTATAAGTCTGTTGTAAGTCTGAGGTTACCTTTAAGTCTGTTGTTAGTCTGAGAACATCTATAAGTCTGTTTTAAGTCTGAGGACATATATAAGTCTGTTGTATGTCTGAGGACATCTACAAGTCTGTTGTAAGTCTGAGGACATATATAAGTCTATTGTTAGTCTGAGGACATCTATAAGTCTGTTGTAAGTCTAAGGATACCTTTAAGTCTGTTGTTAGTCTAGGAGATCTATAAGTCTGTTGTAAGTCTGAGGAATTCTGTAAGACTGTTTTAAGTGTTAGGACATCTGTAAGCCTGTTGTAAGTCTGAGGAATTCTATAAGTCTGTTGTAAGTCTGTGGACAGCTATTGAGGCTGAAGTATCTTCAGTCTGTTGTAAGTCCAAGGATTTTGTTTTCAGACCTGTTGGAATAAATTTTTCTATGTCTCTTGGAAATCACAGAAATTCTCTGTGATTATAAGTTAATCATTAATGGAAGAATGATCAGTCAGAAGTAAACTTGAAGTTGATATCATGAGTGTTTTGGATTTCTATAGGAGGTAAATGAAGAAGATGAGAAAGCCTTGCAGATGTTCATGTGTAAAGACCCCCCAGTCCGGCGAACCCTGGCTGACATAATAATGGAAAAGATCACAGAAAAACAGACCGAGATTAGGAGTCAAATGTCAGGTAGGAATCACAGAAAAACAGACAGAGATTAAGAGTCAAATGTCAGGTAGGAATCACAGGAAAACAGACAGAAGTTAGGAGTCAAATGTCAGGTAGGAATCACAGAAAAACAGAGGTTAGGAGTCAAATGTCAGGTAGGAATCACAGAAAAACAGAGGTTAAGAGTCAAATGTCAGGTAGGAATCACAGAAAAACAGATAGAGGTTAGGAGTCAAATGTCAGGTAGGAATCACAGAAAAACAGAGGTTAAGAGTCAAATGTCAGGTAGGAATCACAGAAAAACAGACAGAGATTAAGAGTCAAATGTCAGGTAGGAATCACAGGAAAACAGACAGAGGTTAGGAGTCAAATGTCAGGTAGGAATCACAGGAAAACAGACAGAAGTTAGGAGTCAAATGTCAGGTAGGAATCACTGGAAAACAGACAGAGGTTAAGAGTCAAATGTCAGGTAGGAATCACAGGAAAACAGAGGTTAGGAGTCAAATGTCAGGTAGGAATCACAGGAAAACAGACAGAGATTAGGAGTCAAATGTCAGGTAGGAATCACAGGAAAACAGACAGAGGTTAGGAGTCAAATGTCAGGTAGGAATCACAGGAAAACAGACAGAGGTTAGGAGTCAAATGTCAGGTAGGAATCACAGGAAAACAGACAGAGATTAGGAGTCAAATGTCAGGTAGGAATCACAGAAAAACAGAGGTTAGGAGTCAAATGTCAGGTAGGAATCACAGAAAAACAGAGGTTAGGAGTCAAATGTCAGGTAGGAATCACAGAAAAACAGAGGTTAGGAGTCAAATGTCAGGTAGGAATCACAGAAAAACAGAGGTTAGGAGTCAAATGTCAGGTAGGAATCACAGAAAAACAGACAGAGGTTAGGAGTCAAATGTCAGGTAGGAATCACAGGAATACAGACCGAGATTAAGAGTCAAATGTCAGGTAGGAATCACAGGAATACAGACAGAGATTAAGAGTCAAATGTCAGGTAGGAATCACAGGAAAACAGACAGAGGTTAGGAGTCAAATGTCAGGTAGGAATCACAGAAAAACAGAGGTTAAGAGTCAAATGTCAGGTAGGAATCACAGGAAAACAGACAGAGATTAGGAGTCAAATGTCAGGTAGGAATCACAGAAAAACAGAAGTTAGGAGTCAAATGTCAGGTAGGAATCACAGGAATACAGACCGAGATTAAGAGTCAAATGTCAGGTAGGAATCACAGGAAAACAGACAGAGGTTAGGAGTCAAATGTCAGGTAGGAATCACAGGAATACAGACCGAGATTAAGAGTCAAATGTCAGGTAGGAATCACAGAAAAACAGAGGTTAAGAGTCAAATGTCAGGTAGGAATCACAGAAAAACAGACAGAGGTTAGGAGTCAAATGTCAGGTAGGAATCACAGAAAAACAGACAGAGGTTAGGAGTCAAATGTCAGGTAGGAATCACAGAAAAACAGACAGAGGTTAGGAGTCAAATGTCAGGTAGGAATCACAGAAAAACAGACAGAGGTTAAGAGTCAAATGTCAGGTAGGAATCACAGGAAAACAGAGGTTAGGAGTCAAATGTCAGGTAGGAATCACAGAAAAACAGACAGAGGTTAGGAGTCAAATGTCAGGTAGGAATCACAGAAAAACAGACAGAGGTTAGGAGTCAAATGTCAGGTAGGAATCACAGAAAAACAAACAGAGGTTAGGAGTCAAATGGCAGGTAGGGATCACAGAAAAACAGAGGTTAGGAGTCAAATGTCAGGTAGGAATCACAGAAAAACAGACAGAGGTTAGGAGTCAAATGTCAGGTAGGAATCACAGAAAAACAGAGGTTAAGAGTCAAATGTCAGGTAGGAATCACAGGAAAACAGACAGAGATTAAGAGTCAAATGTCAGGTAGGAATCACAGAAAAAAAACAGTCAAATGTGAGGTTAGGAGTCAAATGTCAGGTAGGAATCACAGAAAAACAGACAGAGGTTAGGAGTCAAATGTCAGGTAGGAATCACAGGAAAACAGACAGAGATTAAAAATCAAATGTCAGGTAGGAATCACAGAAAAACAGAGGTTAGGAGTCAAATGTCAGGTAGGAATCACAGAAAAACAGACAGAGGTTAGGAGTCAAATGTCAGGTAGGAATCACAGGAAAACAGACAGAGATTAAGAGTCAAATGTCAGGTAGGAATCACAGGAAAACAGACAGAAGTTAGGAGTCAAATGTCAGGTAGGAATCACAGAAAAACAGACAGAGGTTAGGAGTCAAATGTCAGGTAGGAATCACAGGAAAGGACAGAGGAATTAGTTAAGAGTCAAATGTCAGGTAGGAATCACAGAAAAACAGACAGAGGTTAGGAGTCAAATGGCAGGTAGGAATCACAGGAAAACAGACAGAGATTAAGAGTCAAATGTCAGGTAGGAATCACAGAAAAACAAACAGAGGTTAGGAGTCAAATGTCAGGTAGGAATCACAGGAAAACAGACAGAGATTAAGAGTCAAATGTCAGGTAGGAATCACAGGAAAACAACAGAGGAATCACAAATGTGAAAACAGACAGAGGTTAAGAGTCAAATGTCAGGTAGGAATCACAGGAAAACAGACAGAAGTTAGGAGTCAAATGTCAGGTAGGAATCACAGAAAAACAGACAGAGATTAAGAGTCAAATGTCAGGTAGGAATCACAGGAAAACAGACAGAGATTAAGAGTCAAATGTCAGGTAGGAATCACAGGAAAGCAGACAGAGATTAGGAGTCAAATGTCAGGTAGGAATCACAGAAAAACAGACAGAGGTTAAGAGTCAAATGTCAGGTAGGAATCACAGGAAAACAGAGGTTAGGAGTCAAATGTCAGGTAGGAATCACAGGAAAACAGACAGAGGTTAGGAGTCAAATGTCAGGTAGGAATCACAGGAAAACAGACAGAGGTTAGGAGTCAAATGTCAGGTAGGAATCACAGGAAAACAGACTGAGATTAGGAGTCAAATGTCAGGTAGGAATCACAGGAAAACAGACAGAGGTTAGGAGTCAAATGTCAGGTAGGAATCACAGGAAAACAGAGGTTAGGAGTCAAATGTCAGGTAGGAATCACAGAAAAACAGACAGAGATTAAGAGTCAAATGTCAGGTAGGAATCACAGAAAAACAGACAGAGGTTAGGAGTCAAATGTCAGGTAGGAATCACAGAAAAACAGACAGAGGTTAGGAGTCAAATGTCAGGTAGGAATCACAGGAAAACAGAGGTTAGGAGTCAAATGTCAGGTAGGAATCACAGGAAAACAGACAGAGGTTTGAGGTCAAATGTCAGGTAGGAATCACAGGAAAGCAGATGGAGGTTAGGAGTCAAATGGCAGGTAGGAATCACATGAAAACAGACAGAGATTAAAAATCAAATGTCAGGTAGGAATCACAGAAAAACAAACAGAGGTTAGGAGTCAAATGTCAGGTAGGAATCACAGGAAAACAGACAGAGATTAAGAGTCAAATGTCAGGTAGGAATCACAGGAAAACAGACAGAGGTTAAGAGTCAAATGTCAGGTAGGAATCACAGGAAAACAGACAGAGATTAGGAGTCAAATGTCAGGTAGGAATCACAGAAAAACAAACAGAGGTTAAGAGTCAAATGTCAGGTAGGAATCACAGGAAAACAGAGGTTAGGAGTCAAATGTCAGGTAGGAATCACAGAAAAACAGAGGTTAGGAGTCAAATGTCAGGTAGGAATCACAGGAAAACAGAGGTTAGGAGTCAAATGTCAGGTAGGAATCACAGGAAAACAGACAGAGATTAGGAGTCAAATGTCAGGTAGGAATCACAGGAAAACAAACAGAGGTTAGGAGTCAAATGTCAAGTAGGAATCACAGGAAAACAGACAGAAGTTAGGAGTCAAATGTCAGGTAGGAATCACAGGAAAACAAACAGAGGTTAGGAGTCAAATGTCAGGTAGGAATCACAGAAAAACAAACAGAGGTTAGGAGTCAAATGTCAGGTAGGAATCACAGAAAAACAGACAGAGGTTAGGAGTCAAATGTCAGGTAGGAATCACAGGAAAACAGACAGAAGTTAGGAGTCAAATGTCAGGTAGGAATCACAGGAAAACAGACAGAGATTAAGAGTCAAATGTCAGGTAGGAATCACAGGAAAGCAGACAGAAAATAGAAGTCAATTGTAAGGTAGCTCTCACAAAATCACAGAAAAACAGACCAAAATTAAAAGTCAAATGTAAGGTAGGAACTATAAAATCACAAAAAATAGACCGAGGTTAAGAGTCAAATGTGAGGTTGGAAATAAGACAATCACAGAAAGGGGTCAAATGTCAGGAAGGAACCATGCAAATCACAGAAAAACAGACAGAAATTAAAAGTAAGTGTCACGTAAGAACCTTAAAGAAAAACAGACTGTAAATATAAGTCAAATGTAGGGTAAGAACAATAAATTAATGTAATATAGTTACCTGCATGTTGATTTTATAGACAATGCCAGTGTACAGATGCAGCAGTTAGATGACAGAGTTGTGAACATGTATAAGAGTGTCCGACCCATTCTACAGAGATATCGCAGTGGAAAGCTGCCAAAAGCCTTTAAAATCATCCCTAGCCTTAGGAACTGGGAGCAGGTAATGGTGTACAAATGATTAAATTCCAAGGAAAGTGGGCTAGTGAATGCCACTCATTATTAGTAGGGTAGGGTTAGAATACAATAAAAAAGAACTCCTCTACTTAAAAAAACACTATTGTAATTTTTTTCAATGGGTTGAAAAATTAATGCTGTCCGACTCAGAAGTAAAACTTTATTTTAAGACAATTTATTTTGGCTTATTTGAAAGGTTAAGAATGTTGCCAAAAATTAAGGACATTTGTACAAACTGTATTATTGATGTTTCTTGTGACAAGTCCTTTCTCTGGGTACCCATACATGTATTGACCTTGGTTCTAGGGCTTTCATAGTATTTGACTTAAATTACAAATCAGATATACTTGTAGCTACATAAGTAATTTGGACATATTTTTTGTGTCATCTTCTTTCAGGTTTTATACCTAACAGAACCTGATTCTTGGTCAGCAGCTGCCATGTATCAAGCCACGCGGATATTTGCCTCAAACCTCAACGCTAAAATGGCTCAGAGGTAGGTGGATTGACATTAAGGATAGGGTAAATGGTATAGAGTATCTGTACATTTTATATTGGTGTGGAGATTCAAGGAAGGGAATTTTGGAGCTAGTTTATTTGATAAAGAGGATCTATGTATTTATAATCAAAAGATTTATGTATTGACAGAATTATAGTTATTAAGTGAAATTGATCTTGGTGACACAAATACATAAATATTGCAAGAAACCGTTTTACTCTATCTCAAGTTCTATAATCTCTTTAAACAGTCAAATTAACAATAGGGTTGCCAATTGTGATATATCAATTTAAAGAAATAAGTAACAAGAAAGCGTAAAAAGGTAAGTACACACATGTATTTGTAAGTGTAACAAGTGTTAAGTTGCAGTGCAGTTAAGATGGAACATTATTTTGTTGCTTATTTTATTTTTAGGTTCTTTAATTTAGTTTTACTTCCAAGAATCAGAGATGACATTGCTGAGTACAAAAGACTGAATTTCCATCTGTACATGGTAAGTTTTAACACAAAGAAGATGATCAGATTTAGCTTCCTGTCAAGATTTTTAAACTTGTTGCTTAATTGTTTGTTTTCCTAAAATTTAAAAGTTTTCTCTAGACCAATTTATCGTTAATTAAATGAATTTTATCTTTTAAGGCAGTCAGAAAATCCCTGTTTAAACCTGCAGCATTTTTCAAAGGAATTCTTCTTCCACTGTGTGAGGTAAAACCTTTTTTTAGTCAATAATAGATTAGACCTTCAATGAAAGGCAGATATATTACTTTGGACAAAAAGATCATCCATCATTATTAGGAACATAACATCAGATAATTATTTAAGCATCATACGAGGTCAAATGTAGCTTTGTGTACAGTCAAGTGCTTCTAAATTGATGTTTCTGAAAATGATTGTAAATAGTTTAGCTAAAAGATGTTCATGTATATCATCTATGATCATAATAATCTAAGATAATGCTCTCCCCCATTTCCATTAAGTGTATCTTAGGTGTACCTAGTTGGGTTAAAAAATAATGGAAAAAAGGTTGTGAACAGTACTAATGACAAATAAATTGTAGCCTAAAAGAGAAACTTTACTTAAAAATAGAAGTCACCTGTAGCATCCAAATCGTTAATGTACTTGAGCAATCTGAGTAAACTGTTCCATAATAGCACAGAATGTCATTGAGTTCCAGTGACAAGTTTCATATGTACATTCATAAATCATAAGGGACCATGTACTTAAAGTCAAAGGTGAAGTATGGGAAAGAGATTTTTAAAAATTAAATCACATGACTTTGTAAATTTTATTCCACGAGAAATCTATGTCAAAATAAATGTTCTAAAGATAGTACTATGATTGCCACATAAAGTTGATTACTACAAGATTAACTAAATAGCAACCACCATCCATTTGTCCTATTGATCTGGAACCTGTCACTTAGATCAACATAATGGCTAGATTACATTTACAAGATTCTGTAATGTGGTTTATGTTTACACTCAGGCTGGTAACTGCACACTGAGGGAAGCTATCATTCTCGCCAGTATTTTGGCCAAAAGTTCAGTCCCCATGTTACATTCTGCAGCTGCCATATTGAAGATTGCTGAAATGGATTATAATGGAGCCAACAGTATTTTCTTGAAGACATTACTGGATAAAAAGTATGCCCTCCCCTACAGAGTGGTAGATGCAGTTGTTTTCCACTTTCTAGGGTAAGATTCATCATTTATTGAGTTCTGTTATTTTAAGATTTGCAAACATTTCTTCTGTCAACTGTAGTAAATAAGATGCTAAAATGCAGTAATAAAATAGGTAAAATATTGTTGTAAGATCTTATTAATATTGGGATTAATGGGATACTGTAAATCACTTTTTATTTGCGAGAACTTTATTTTCGCGTAAATATGCAAAACAGTGTGCTCGCGAAAATTTAATTTTTCACGTATAATAGCATTCATTAAGATTATATAGAGCAATGACCACAATTTGTGAAAATTTTGTCTTGCTAATCAAGAGTCAATGACTGTCTCGCGAAAATAAAGTGTCACGAAAATATAGTGATCTACAGTAATTGGCAAAGAGGATGAAGAAAAGTCAAAAACATTTCTTTAAATTTATTCTTGTAATGATTTGTTGCACAGTCTAGATAAAGATAATCAATTTATTTCTTGTGATGGTTTGTTACAGATTCCAAAGAGACAAGAGAGAGCTACCTGTGTTATGGCACCAATCACTTCTGACATTTGTACAGCGATACAAGGAGGACATTTCTAGTGAACAAAAGGAGGCATTAATGGAACTGTTACGAGCACAAACTCACGACAAAATTACTCCTGAAATTCGACGAGAACTTGTTCACTCCAAGTGTCGGGACACTGAAGGAGAGCCACCAGGAGGGAGTGGTGTCATGGAGGACGATTGATAGACATTGACTGATTTGTTATGTTGGAGGACGATTGATTTGTTATGATGGAGGACATTAGATTTGTCGTGATGGAAAATGAGTGATTGACATCCGTTGAGTTGCTCTTTTTGGAGATCTTGACTTGGAATGTTTTAAAGCATCACAGACGTATACATGTACAGAATCTTGTATACATTGTTATTTTTCTCAAAAAAATTAAAAAGAGATTTGTTGATCACTTGCAAACTTTTTATTCAATGGATCATTCATTGAATCGGTTATTCAGTGAGTCAATTGTTCATGGTACATGCATTTCCAAAGACATAAGTGTCGATTTCTCAGTGTGTAGGATATATCATTCTCCTTATTTCTGTTGGGTTTTTTGCTAAGTTTTAAAATCTTGCTTTCTTTCCACGTTATCATCTTCATCCTTTTTTCCTTTTCTTTATGGTTGATTTACAAGTCAGCCTAATAGAGGCCTGCTCACGGTGGTTCACCGGTCGACAGGATGCTTTATCCTCGTGTCTGTTGTGCTCAGTCACAATTTCTCAAATGTTTAATTGGACTTTTGAGAATGCTGTTTATCTTTACACTTTATGCCAAAACGTTACAATATGTTCCTAGAACATTGCATTATTAATACAACTTCTTTTGCAAAGTCAGCCTTACCTCGATGTAAAAATCCTAATCTGGAATACCAACATCTGTTAAACAAAACAAAAACATCACAATTTTTGATAGTGCCATTTGATCATTCAGTGTGTCAGTTGATCATTCAGTGAATCAGTTGATCATTCAGTGTGTCAGTTGATCATTCAGTGTGTCAGTTGATCATTCAGTCCACAAATTTTCAGTGTGTTTTTTCAATAACTTTTTCAGTGATGGTTGCCCAATCAAGTTCAAATTTGGTATGGTAGTTCAGTAGGCAGAAATACGTATTTAAATGCTAAGTTTGTCTCTCTACATCTTCTGGTTTGGAGCTGGGGTGGTGGGGTAGATTCCTTAACTATGCATAATGAATGGGCAAAGAGAACTGCTGAGAATGTTACCATTGAAAACTGGGCTGTGCAAATTGTCCTCTGGGATTAATTTATCTTCCACTTGAAGAAAATTCTAAGCATTATCTTTATCTGTCACATTCAGATTAATTACTGTAGCAGCCTCTGTCTGCAAATGAACTTTGTTTTCAAGTTAAGGTCAATTTTGGATGATGTGCACATTCTCAGAAATATGGATTTAAAATAATATTCATACTTTGTTTTGGTTAAATACCATACACAATGATATGTGATAATTTTATTGAATTCTAAATTCAAGATATATGTTAAGATATCCTTTCTTATTATTACTATTTCATTTTTTGAATTTTTTTTGCTGCCTTTATGCTGTTAATTTTAACAGGTAATCAGATAATAAACCCATTTTGTCAGTGCTGAAAAAGTTCTTATTGTAAATTTAGAAGAAAAGGATGAGAGAGCAGTACAATTAATCCCCTGGGATTAATTATCGTGTTTGCCTCAGAATATTTAGAGGCTTATCTTTATCTGTCACATGAACATTAATGAACACTTTTGTCTGTAACTGATGTTTGTTTTGATGTTGAGGTCAAGTCTGGGTGTCGATATTTGCATTCACTGAAAGCTTGCATAATATAAAAAAACCCTGCTTAAATCTTTTTTAAATACATATTTAATTTAGTTTTTTTTTATAAGACATGAGGTTTTCCCTGTTTTATGTAAATACAAGGTTACTATTTACAGGTTTTGGGACATTCAGGAATTATCTTGAAATTTAAAAATATTGTAACAGTTGGAACTTACAATCTTCATATATTTAAAAAAAAAAAGATAAAGTAAAACTCTCATTAAAATGAGCTGCACCCAATATATGTTAAACAAAACACAAACATCACAATTTTTTTTAGGTATTTTCTAGTTTAATGTAGTTATTGATAAAAATGTGTTTGAAACTATATAAAGCTTCACCGGGGTCTGCATTCATTGAAATTGAAATGAGGCAGAGATCTTCAAAATGGCATCAACATTAACACAACAAATGCTTTGGTTAACAAGCTCAACAGCTGATTACATCAGTATACAATGATAATGAAACATGGTTAATGAAATCACAGTAAAACAACCAGAGACAGAAAAACACCAATGGATGCCTCCATTTTGGAAGTGAACACGAGTCTTTGACTAAATGGTTGTGTGGTTTTATGCCTTGTTACATCTGTAGTCTGTACAGTACTCTCAGTAATGTTGGGTGAGGCTGTCGTCTGCTGGTCATGTCCAGGGCTAGAGGAGAGAGTGACCTGTGAAATTGAATCTGAGTTATCTGGCTGTGCTGTTGACAACAGACTTGAGTTGACTGTTTGAGATACTGAAGATGGACTGTAGTTATTTGGCTGAAATGTTGACAGAGTAGAGTTATTTAGTTGAGATGTTGGATGCAGGGTAGAGTTATCTGGTTGAATTGTTGAGATATTCCTGACAGTAGTTTTACTGTTATATTCAAATGTTGAGGACAATGGTGTTGAGACATGACTTGTCACAGTCTTAGTTGTGGGAGGTCTGGCACTAGTTTGTTTTTCTGTTGTTGTTGTTGTTGTTGTTGTCATTGTTGTTTTAGACTCTTGACAGTACTGACAACAATCGCCATGCCTCCCACTCCTTGGATCACAATCAGACATCACACAGGTCAGGAAGGGGTCATCTCCAAGAGGACAGACATCTAAAACATAATTCTTAGTTTTTACATGAAATAAGGAGGCTATACATCTTCTACTCCAAAGAGAACTCCAAAAACTTTTAAATACTTTGTGATTGCCGTTGTTGTCAAATTTTACCCTGTTTAATATATAAAATATGGTTGAAATTTTATCTTCACCCAATCCATTAACTAGTACTGTTCACAAATGGCCATAACTATGTTTATTTCGTAGCTCAGTGTCTTTTTCTTGTAATTTCGATTTTAATATTAAAAGTCACCTACCCGACACCTTGTTAGCTTTAGAGCTGTCGACACAAAGTCCCTGAATGATTTTAATATTAAAAGTCACCTACCCGACACCTTGTTAGCTTTAGAGCTGTCGACACAAAGTCCCTGTATGCACCACTGAAATTTAGAGAAAAAAAATCAAGTCACTCTAGATTTAAAAAATCATAGAAAGTATACTTTATAGGCCAATATGATATAAACTTGAAAATACAATTGAATTTCAAGCTGTTAACCTTTTGATATCCGCAGGGCGTGCCGTCATGAGGAAAGATCACGTGACATTCAGATTTTTCTGGCACCAAACAAGCCAGTCCATAACACATCGACGTCCAGTCACCATGGTGATAATTCTGAAATAAATAGATATCCACTGTAAAAATCAGTGAAAACCTGTTATGTAGAGTAACGTACTAGGCATCGGGGGATTAAAACGTTACTGTTACGAACATTTTCAATGCGTATCAAAGTGTTTTCCTCCTTTTTTTTAATCAAGATTAAAGAAAACGAAGCATTTAATTAAGACAGAATAAATATAACATTTGGACATTCTCACCCTACAAACACGTGAACGATTGCCGTAAGAGCTTTGACACTGTTCGTCTGCTGTATAAACCAGTCCAGGCTGGGGAAGAAAATGGCGGTTCTGTAACGCGGGAACCCCCAGCAGACAATTTCTCCGCTCCCTGGAAGAAGAATTCAGTAATAGATATATTGTATTGTGCACAGACTATAGGTCAGTCAAGTATGCTTACACAAAAATGTAATACCGTGTTATTTTGTCCACATAATCGTAAATGCTTTGGAGTGAACAAGCAGAAAATGTCCAGGGATTCCGTGCTTTTGCTGGGTCTGTAACACGTGACATCTTGGATGCCATTAAATTAAGATTCGTGGCTGAGCACATTTCTGCATTAAGACTTCCGTCATGCGACGCTCCAAAACTAAAATCATGAGAGCATGTGTTCGATTAGTTGACTAAAACCATGAAAGAAAGCACATGTTTGATAATATTATGACTTTTATAATATATTAATATCAACAATAAAAGTGACAATTTAAGTAACTTTTGTTCACATTAGAAAGCGTGTGTTCGATATGCAAAATCTCGATATCATGAAAACATCAAACATATGTTTGTCCTTTGCTAAGCATATCGTACTTGTGTCCGAGTTCATGGGCCGCTACATGGACAGTGAGAGCGTTCACTTTCTCCTCTACCACGGACACCGACCAGTTCCCACACATCCGGCTCAGGAAAGACAATCCTGCAGAAAAAAAACAGCAACCTGTGTAAGATTATTCTCAGAAAACCCGTATAAGTTCTTTAAAAGTGTCATTCAAGTCACCTACCTATCGTTTTTGGAGAGTCTAGATCTCTGTAGTATAAATCAAACCTGCAATAGACATATACCTTTATTTATTACAACTCTTAGTTAAAGGTCATGTGTAATATGGATGTGTTACTTATGAGAAAACACAGCTGGTCGTGAAGTTTTACCCGGTAAATAGAGCCGCGTGGTCGTGTGGTATGATATTCTGTAAGAATTGTTTGGACCAATCAGAAAACTGCCGGAGAACCTCGTAATCATCCACAATGTCACATCCGGGGCACAGAGCGTGGTGGTGAGTCCAAGGCGGACTGTTTGTTTCCTACAGAATTAAACATTATCTTATCATATTCAGTAGTTATAATTCCAGTACAGGTCCTGGACTACCGGTATTATATTTAGGAATCAGTGTGTAGTTTTTGGTATGCTACTCACTGGGTTCAACGATAGTTTAAAGTATTCCAACAATCTATTGGAATTCCCATGGGTACGAATTGCGCTCCGTTATTAGCAGACTTATTTTTATATTCATATGAAGCAGAATTTATACAAAATCTTATGCGTGAAAAGAAGAAAACACTTGCTGTGGCCTTCAACTCGACATTTAGATATATGAGACGTATTGTCAATTAATAATGATAATTTCCATTCCTACTTGTGTACGATATATCCTGGTGAACTTGAGATAAAAGATACCACAGAGTCAGGGTTACTTCTGCTTCATACTTGGATATTTTACTTGAAAAAGACACTAATGGTAATCTAACAACCAAGCTATATGATAAACGTGATGACTTTAAGTTTTTATTTCAGCTTCCCTTACTTATGCAGCAATATACCTTCATCACCTGCATACGGAGTATATATATCTCAGTTATTTGTTATTTACGCAAGAGCGTGCTCTACGTATGAACAATTTCTTAAACGAGGTAAATTATTGACAAGCAAGTTGATGAAACAAGAATATCAACAGTCTCGTTTAATGTCATAATTTCGTAAATTCTATGGTCGATACAATGACCTTGTCAGCAAATACGATTTATCATTGAGTCATATGCTGACTGACGTTTTTCATACCAATTGTTAGTCCATTATTTATACACTGAATTGACGACGGATTTTTTCCGTTATTTCCTGATCATGACAACGAGCACACGGCGGGTGTGACCGGTCGGCAGGGGATGCTCACTCCTCCATGGCACCTGTCCACCTCTGATGTTTCGGAGGTCCGTGTTTGCTCTGCTCTTATTTTGTATATTGTTTAATGGACGTTGAGATTGAATACTGTTCGTTATCTCCATATCCTTCTTTAAAACGTTTCCAACTATCGTTGATGTTCCTGTCACACCCAACAAACTAAACTGATATTCTTTATACTTATTATTTCCATTTCATTGTGAAATAAAATTGTAAATTTAGATTTAAGAACGTTGTTTAATAAATTCAAATTACACGAGGTCTTCCATCTCAATTTCAGTAGTCCCACGATAATGTAAACTTATGTTCAAGATGACGATGATGATGTTGACTTGCGTTAAAGATGATGATGATGATGTTAACTTACGTTTAAGATGTCGATGATGATGTTGACTTACGTTAAAGATGATGATGATGATGATGTTAACTTACGTTAAAGATGACAATACAGGACAGGATGATGTTAACTTATAAATGTTTAAGATGATGATGATGTTAACTTACGTTTAAGATGACGGTGATGATGTTGACTTGCGTTAAAGATTATGATGATGTTAACTTACGTTGAAGATGACGATACCGGACATGATGATGTTAACTTATAAATGTTTAAGATGATGATGATGTTAACTTACGTTTAAGATGACGGTGATGATGTTGACTTGCGTTAAAGATTATGATGATGTTAACTTACGTTGAAGATGACGATACCGGACATGATGATGTTAACTTATAAATGTTTAAGATGATGATGATGTTAACTTACGTTGAAGATGACGATACCGGACATGATGATGTTGAAGTTGTATCTCTCATTGTCAGCTGATTTGAAAATAGCATCAATCTGTCAAAAGCAATCTCAACATATCACATGCATATTTATAATGCACAGCTTATGGAATATTTTACGTACTTAATTTTGGGATTTGTAAAGGATAACGATTTTGGACCATACCGAGTTGACCACATGATCATAAAACTCCACCATCCGGGTCTTTGTGACGTAATCTCTTTCTGAGTCTGGTAGACTTAAGTTTGTAGTAGACAACCATCTGCAGAATTTACGGATTACCTTATATCTTGCAATTATTGTAAATCAGACTTCTTTTGTGTACATGTAAAATAATCAGTTGTAAATTTGTATGGAAATAAGAATCAAACCTTTGATAATTCTTGTAATCGGCCACTATCCCATACTCCACATAAAGTTTGTTTTGGATCACTTGACGCCGCGGTCTGATGAAAGAACTTTTTCGATTAGTTTTCTGGTCACGTGTTATGTGACGTCGTTCGCGGCTAATTCTTTGGCTGTCCTCTTTTAGTGGAGAATCTTCGCTGTCTGAAAAATTAAAGCCGCGGCCTCAAATTCAAACTGATATTAATGCAAATTGTAAATATTTTTACGAGAGACTTTGCAGGCAAAGCAAACGGCCACCATCAAATTTTAAAGAGATAACATATGAAAAAATCTTCAAAACAACACGTGACCGATACCTTGAAGGACCACGGCATCCCGGAAGTAGTCCACCACGAGTTCTATCCTACTGACCACGTGAGGACCTATCTCCCCCGCGGGCGTGTCACTCGCACCCGGGGCCGGTTCTATTAAATGTGAATGGCCGTCTTTGACAAAACTTCCATACTGAAACAAAGCAGAAATATAAATATACGAGTATTGCATTTACATTTTATTGTTCTACTTAAATGCATCAAAGGTTAATTAAAGTAAATTTTAGGATATAATACGTTAAGAAATCAAAATGTAGACTTTCCGTTATAGTAAAGAATTTTAGAAAATTTTAAATTCATATTTCAGTGCTCTTACAAATTTCTGTGACGTCAAATTATTCCACTTGATCGTGATGGCCGTTTTATCTGTGTCATTCACGTAGAATATACTTTCCTGTCAAAGATATAGTAATGTAAAAATATCTATAATGGAGAAGACCAACCTCACTATAATATGAAAATCAAGCTTACAAAGAGGGGAAAATATTTTATTAAGCGTTAGACATGTTAGATGTGGAAATAGAACTGCAAACTTCCGTTTGAAAGAATGGTTGGATGTTATATATTTTTCCCTATTTTGTTCTTTTAAAAGCCACGCACTTAATTGTTAAATTTCTTACAAAAACATTTTATAAAATTTTGTTTTTGTGGAGTACATTATGAATACATATTCACCCCAGTATGTACAGATTCCTCCTGAATAAAACCATTCTTTGTGGCGCTATAAATTCTAGGCTGGGTTACGTGACGTCGTTTACGTTGAGCGTATAAAGATGTTACGCCTGAGCTTGTGGTCATTTTGACGTGTAAGTTTTCAGGGGGCGTGTTGTCTAAACTTCTCCTAAATCTGCCGGATGGATCGTGGATTTCTAGGGTTACAGGCACGGCCTCTGTAGCTTAAATTTAGGATAAGAAACCAATGTAAATAAAAGTATTAGTAACAAAAATAATAAAACCATCTTATTTTAGAATGGCATTTCATTAAAAATTAGTTTGAAAAATCTCATAGATATATAAGTGTCTTAATGATGTAGTTAGTTTTCTTTCACAGTCAGATTAAAATTTCATATAATAATATCATCACAAATAAAGTTATTTTTTACAATTAAGATGGGGAGTGCCTTTGTAACTGATTGTAAAATTTTCTGAAAACTAAATTAATATATTCTTCTGTTGTTTATTTATTTATTTTTGGGACACACTTTACAGTTGTTTAATCAACCGTAAAAGTATGCGTCTAAATATTTAAATGTCAGAATCGTGGATTCCTGTCGATATTTATACAAGTGCTTTTTGCCGTCTGGGATGCCCCTGGTTATGTATACCGTGTGGATTTGATGAGATAAATGGATCGCTAGAACCTAACCGTGTCTCATAGATATACAGATTTCCAGTTTTACAAAATATATACATAAAGTAGAACTTTACGTGTTATATAAATATGTCTGTTATAAGAATTAATATTTATATCTAAGACAAAATGTTTGAAGAGAACAAAAACATGTAATGAAGAAAAATGTATTAAAAATTTTGTATAACGATAATGACTATTATAGTCCGGTTACTTACTTATATTAAAGTTGAAGAGAGTTTAAATAATTATTAAAATATATTGTAGATGTACAATAAATGAATGGACACAGTACTAAATTGTATACATTTTTATGAGAAAAAAATCCAAAATTTTCAAAATTTTTAGATTTCTTAGAATTTTTTTTTTTTAATTGTTTTAACGAACAAAGAGTATTATTTTATACGCGTAACAATGAATTTAAGACCGACATTTTCGGTCGACAATATTGATTAAACAGGAAAACCAATCAAATGACACAAAAAGGACGCATGTAAACCAAACAGACGGACAAAAATATCCGGAAGAATATTAACTAGCGGAATAAGAAAAACTTCTTTGTTTTTAAAAAGAAAAATAGTAAGCATGAATATTTTAACCCTCAAAAGAAAACAAAATCCTGCAAATACGAGTACTGCTGTTTGGAAATGAATTAACCAGAAATTTTAAGACCCGGTAAATTATTATATTTTCTATCAATTTCTTTAAATTTCCGGGAACACTACTGCAAGGCATAAGTTTAATTTTGACTAACAGGGTATAATAAGGTGGGTATAATTATACAAATGTTTTACCTTTTTGGGAGTGGCGAGGCAGGGCAATGGCGGGGATCAATTCCAGACCCCCCATCAAAATGAGGGAGATAGAAATGAGACAAAACATCATCGGGGTCCGATCGAAAACAGAAGTCCGTGCTATATGATATAATGGGCAAGAAGAATGCTACTGTATTCATTGATGTAAAACCTCGTAATAGAAAAAATATCCCGTCTAGTGTGACAGACATGATTATCGCGGGAAAAATCTCGGACGATAATCCGCGGGCGGGGACTTATCGCCCAATATCGCCCTACACATCAACCCACGGGGGAACGAGGCGGAGAAACATTCCCAACGATTAAATTTAGTGACGTCTTCGCTCATTAATTTTAAGTTAATTGGAATGTAAACAATTCACATAAAAATATTTTATATAATTGTAAATTCTTTAACGTACATGGGTCATTTTTAAAAAAAAAGTTTACTTTTTCAATGTACGATTGTTTAAAACCTCTTTAAAGAAAGGGGGGGGGGGGCAGAAAACAAACACTGTCGCATGAAAAAAAAAAACATACAAAAAAAGAATACAGTACTGCATGTACTGTGTATGTCCAAAATTGAAAAATCTTGTTATGTTCCCCAAACGAAGTTGGGGAACATATTGTTTTTACTCTGTTTCTTATTATTATTATTTTTCTTCTTCCTGGGCACTTTTTTGTCCGCGAATGATCTCGTAAACTACACATCCAACCAAGGTGAAATGTTTTTAGGGTCAGTAGACATGTTATGTAGACTTGCGGAACGAAGGTCATTTTGCGCGCACGTGCTTGCGAGAGCGCTCACGTGCAACACGTGAATAACCAATATAATGTATAGTGCCGTAACTTTTCTATTTTTTGATGAAATGTTTTGAAATTCATAATGTAAGGATGTATTAGTAGTATAAACAAGATGACGTGGTCAATATGGGAAGATCTCACGCGCATGCACGTGCGCTACGCTCTGATTGGCTGAAACTAAAGTCTCAATATCTTTCTTGTTTTTTGACGAAATCCTGAATTTTGAACATAGCCATGCATTAGGATATCCTACAAAATGATATATAGGAATTATCATGAAATCACGTGCATGCACGTGCGCTGCAATCTGATTGGCTGAAATTTTAAATAGCTATAACTCCCTTGGTTTTCAACCAAACAGGATGGGATTTGGAACATAGATATATATAATGGACTTCTACAAGAAGATATGGTCACCATGCACATGCATACACGTGCGTGTAGGTGCGCTGCAATCTGATTGGCTGAAATTTTAAATAGCTATAACTCCCTTGGTTTTCAACCAAACAGGATGGGATTTGGAACATAGATATATACAATGGACTTCTACAAGAAGATATGGTCACCATGCACATGCATACACGTGCGTGTACAAACGCTGCAATCTGATTGGCTGAAACTTTAAACAGCTATAACTCCCTTGGTTTTCAACCAAACAGGTTGTGATTTGAATAAGATATATATATATATATATATATATATATATATATATATATATATATATATAGATATATATATATATATATATATATATATATATATATATATATATAATGGACTTCTATAAGAAGGTATGATCACCCTGCACATACATACACGTGCGTGTAGGTGCGCTGCAATCTGATTGGCTGAAACTTTAAACAGCTATAACTCCCTTGGTTTTCAACCAAACAGGGTGGGATTTAGAACATAGATACAATGAAGCGCATTGAAGTGGTAAAATTTTCTGTTTGGATGAAACGTTTTGAGCTATCTTTAGACACGCCCATTTCTTTAGAAAGGAAAACTCGGTCAAATGATTCAATCGAATACCTGTAGAAAAGGTATTTCATAAATATAACACCCAATGAAATTGACGGTCTACATAAACACCGAGTAAGCACGTGTTCGATCGATACACGTGCTATGCTAACTCCAATAAACCTGATAAAATCATAATCATGGACAATTTCGTTGCAATTCGTGTTTTACATATGCGGGTACTCTATACATAGCTCTTTCTTATTTAAAACTCTTTCAATGTAACTTATGTTGCTTGTAGCGGGAAGTGTAGTGTCCTAAATCATTACGACAAATATTCCTTTCTCGTTTCTAAAGAAATGGGCGTGTCATTATGTTATTATTGACGTTCAAAACATGACTCAGAACGTTTCGTCCAAATGGAAAATTTTACCATTTCAATGCGCTTCATTGTAGATGTAATGGACTTCTACAAGAAGGTATGGTCACCATGCTCATGTATGAACGTGCGTGCACGTGAAATGGGTAAAATCAAAAATACACTTGAATGAGCGTTTTTTTTTTATACTTTTGGATTTAGTACTTTAATATTTAGCATATTAAAATATATAGATTGTGTAGAGAATATGATATGGTCATTACGCACTTGCATTAACATGCGCAAGTGTGCAATGATAAAATTTGAATGAACATGGTACAGTTCTGGGTAAACGTTGTTAAAGTCTCAAATGCATAAAGTTTGTCTTATTTAATTACGCTTACAGGGAATAAGACTATAAAAGGGAGTTGGGGAGCGTTTGGGGAACATCTGTAACGGTCCCCGTTACAATTAGCACTAGTTTTGTTTGGGATGACATGGAGGCCCAACCTTTTTAAGTATAAAGTTTTTATACTTCTATAGTTGCCGTATATATTTTAACTTTATTAGCTGCGAAAAAGGAGGACCCTAACGGCCTTTCGCTGAATAAGGGTATTGCAATTATCCCGGCATCCTTAAAAATTTTAAACAACAGAAAACGAGGTTAATTTTTTTTTTACCAGATGTATAAGAGTACAGAACAACATTTAGAAACTGCATTCGAGGGTACGTTCGAATCCTTCATGGAAAGACTTTATTATGTAGATGTATACATACATGTATAGACTGGTATTGCCTGTCTTTACCGAGAGAGATATCAGACAGGCAGAGAGATGTATTTTTCATATGCATGTATACTAGTAATGGAAGCTATAGTACAACGTAATAATATCTCTTTTGAGAGAGAAAGAGAGAGAATGTAAAAAAAAAAGTAAAAGAATTTCCCTTTCCTTGATAAAAAATTACATTTACTTCTTTCATAAATTAAAAAAAAGGAATAGTATTCAAGTGAAATGTTCGAATAATGTTATGAACCAATTAATTTAAAATGGCGGCAAAGTTTCTGAGACAAAGTTCGGTGCCTGACAAACTCGAAGAAAAGCGGTCAGCAGTGTTAGATTTCATAGAACACCAAAAAGGCCTTGATCGTAAAGTTGTTTTAGTTACAGTAAGAATAATTAAGATGTTACATTATCAGAAATTAACGTAACTTTTAGGTATTTAATAATTCTTACTTTCACTTTCGTTTTACCAGCTGTTATTCTGTTTTAGAGCGGTGGTACTACGGTCCCTCTAGAGAGTAAAACTGTCAGATTCATTGATAACTTTAGCGTGGGATCTAGAGGTGCCTCTTCTACCGAGTATCCTTTGAAACGTAAACTTTAAATACCCCCCCCCCCATTTTTAAAAATTAAATTTTTACTTTCTGTTTCCTATAACAGGTTGGGACCAATCGCCCAAATGGGATATAATAGTCTGTTTGGGATATAATATCCCAAGTGGGCTATATATTTACAGTGCAAAAATTGGAAATTTTTATTTTGGCAGTTAATATCATAAATCCGCATCAAAACACTTAAAAAGGAATAACTTTTGGTAAGCAAGTTTTTCTGCAACCCTACAGTTTGTAAGATTGATCCCCAAGAAGTTAAGGAACTTCCGAGGGATCAATCTCCTAAGCAATGGGCATACAGAAAAACTTGTCAACCTAAAATTATTCCTTTATAAGTGTCCTAATGCGGATTTATGATATTTATAGCTAAAATAAAAATTTTCAATTTTTGCACTGTAAATTTATAGCCCATTTGGGATATTATATCCCAAACGGACTATTATATCCCATTTGGGCGACTGGTCCCAACCTGTATAACGGTGAAACAGAACCCTGGATGTTTTACACAGTCATCAAACATGTCATGTAAGAAGTCCTAATTTTATAGCTAAAAGATGTTAAATTCGGAAAAGAAATTAATACTTGAGAAATAATGAAAAATAAAAATATTTGGACACTTTAGCAAGTCCTGTTTATGAAAGTGGAGTAGATATAATTATATAAAATACATGGTTACTGTCTCGAAATATCGCTTATATTTCAAGACAGTTATCATGTATTTTGTTTATCCTGCAACATATTCTTTGCATTTGAACATCCAAAACTAGCTATTTTGGACAGATTTCATGGATTTAGGCACATATCTCTGCCATTGAAACTATGACCCCATGGCGTAAACATTGCAATATATTTACATTTGCAAACGTTTTCCTTTATATAACACTACTGAAAGCAATGTGTATCTATAACTATATAAATACAGGTATGAGGTCAAGAGGTAATAGATGTGCGTATGGATAAACGTTCGACGTAATTTCTCTGTGACGTCATATAAAGGGTCAGTGGATTACATACATATCGTTGGGTTTGAAAAATAACATATTTCACACGTTAAAAGTTACAATAAGGCAAATATAAAGTATGAATAAGTCACAAATGTAAATAAAAGTAATAAGGTATCATTTTAAAACATCTATCGGGCTATAAATACGGGTTGGTACGAGATTAAATTCATCATAAAAGCCTTCGGGCTTTATGGAATTTAATCTCGTGACCAACCCGTATTTATATCCCAATAGATGTTTTAAAATGATACCTTATTTCTTAAATACATTACATCACAATGCTGTTAGAAAGTCGGAATACATGCACTAGGATTTATTAGGGTGACCGG
The DNA here is from genome assembly GCF_032062105.1 of Saccostrea cuccullata. Taxonomy (NCBI): domain Eukaryota; kingdom Metazoa; phylum Mollusca; class Bivalvia; order Ostreida; family Ostreidae; genus Saccostrea; species Saccostrea cuccullata. The sequence goes on from NW_026924820.1 coordinate 129,231, forward strand.
ATAAAGCTTTGGTTTATTAGGTTACCTTTAATTATTAGGTCAATGCAAGTGGTATTTGCAGGATAAATAAAAAAGCTATGTTTCTCAGATTGAGAAAACTGTGTAAGAAGTGCTTTATTTTTTCTCACCAAAGTATTAAAAATTGCAAAAAATATTTTCCTTGTCATTTCTTCAGATATTTCCTTAAGGAAGGATATGCAGTTATATTTCTCCACAGAAACAGATCTTTGAAGCCATTTTTACGTCATTTCTCAGGGTACAATTTTCTCGACTTATTACAGCTAGACAATGACAATCCAAACTCCGACGTGAAAGGTAACCTCTTAATTTAGTTTGAACTGGATATCAAAAGAAGTTGTAAATTACTAAATAATGACCCCAGGGTCAGGGGTTAATTTGGCATTCTATCATGTCTATAAAACACATAGTGAAAAGGCATACATACTTAAAACATTTTTCTTCTCTCCCCCTGTATATTGTGCAGACAAACAAAGTGTTTGGTTCTAATCTAATCCTCAAGGCCAATTTTTAGCTGGGTTTATTGCTCCAAGAGCAATTGCCGGCTTATGTGATCCTGTTCAAGACAGGATGTTAACCCCATAGTCGCCATTTTAAAGTTACGTGTAAAAATATAGTTCTTACTCTCAACCACTTTTGAGATAATACAAATGCTAAATAAAGCAACAAAAATAAAACGAAGTTTTATCTAAATAAATTAACAAGTTTAGTTTCTTTGAAAACTTCAGTCTTAAATCAAAGATCATAGTTCATTATTGTAAGGATTTTTGATAATCAGTGTTACATTTATCTTAGTTCTCTACACATACGAAGAAAAGCAGGAGAGGGAACCAGACTGGCCTGTTTGTTTATTTTCAGTTGCAGTACCAGATTAATTCTGATTCTGACAAAATCGGACCGTGGTATTAGGATAGATACTCTCTGTCATTGTCTTATCATTTATATTGATAGATTTAAAATGATTTTTTCGTCAGAATTTTAAATTTGATATTCTTTTTTTATCTGTTAATACAATATAAACGTCATGGAGAAATTCATAATGATTTTACTCTGTAAATGAGCCCGGCTCTCTGTACTTCTGAGTACTTTGATTGTAGCTTGCTAGACATGTTGGGCTATTTTTATGAGAAGTAAAACCTATATTTCTGTACTCACTATAAATGTAAATTTATAGATAACTGGTTTCCATTTCTATGCAAACTTGAAAGAAACCACGATTTTCTTGATTTAACAATGTTAAAACTTTTCACTTATACCTGTAGTCAAACCAGAATACCAGGAGAGACTTGTGTGTGTTTTACGTGACTATCAACAAGTCCAGAAGGAAGGCACGCTGCTGATGGTGGAATTCCAGACCCTGTCTGATTATTTACACCTGCTACAGGTGTGTTCTACCTGTCTGCAGAGTCTGGGGAGGTCAGCAATGTTATACCTGGCGGCCGCTGTGGCAGACTTCTATATCCCCAAAGATCAAATGGTCAGTGTCAAAGATCAAATGGTCAGTGTCTTGTTAACCTCTACATCCCCAAAGATCAAATGGTCAATGTTTTGTTAACTTCCACATCCCCAAAGATCAAATGGTCAGTGTCTTGTTAACTTCTACATCCCCCAAAGATCAAATGGTCAGTGTCTTGTTATAAATGGTCAGTGTCTTGTTAACTTCTACATCCCCAAAGATCAAATGGTCAGTGTCTTGTTAACTTCTACATCCCCAAAGATCAAATGGTGAGTGTTTCTACATCCCCAAAGATCAAATGGTCAGTGTCTTGTTATCTTCAACATCTCCAAAGATCAAATGGTCAGTGATTTTTCTACAATTTTTAAAAGGGGCCTGTGTGTCCGTCTTTTAAACAATTTTTCAAAACGCTACTCCTCCTACAATTTTGTGATTTCAATATTACCTGGCACACAAAACTACACTAAGATACAAGAATAGTGCATCGGTTTTTAATTTTGATGAACGGTGTTGCCATGGTTAATATATAGAATTTTCTGTGAAATTCATTTATTAAATTTACTCCTTCTACAGTTTTGGTCTGATTTTTAACGTGGCACACAAAGATACACTAAGAAATAGAATAGTGCATCGGTTTTTAATTTCGAGGAACGGTGTTGCCATGGTTTAAAAATAGAATTTTCTGTGAAATTCCTTTAAAATGCTATATTACAGTTTTAGTTTGATTTCAAAATAAGTTGGCACACAAGTAGACTAAACAAAGATACATAAAATAGTGCAATGGTTTTTGATAAGTACAAACCAGTTAGTTGGAGAGAAGACTCTTGGTTAAAGATCAAATGGTCAGTGTCTTGTTAACTTCTACATCCCCAAAGATCAAATGGTCAGTGTCTTGTTAACTTCTACATCCCCAAAGATCAAATGGTCAGTGTCTTGTTATCTTCAACATCTCCAAAGATCAAATGGTCAGTGATTTTTCTACAATTTTTAAAGGGGCCTGGGCCTTTTCAATTGGGAAAAATTGTCGACATTTGTGTCAAATTGGGAAAAACAATAAGATTGTAATTAACCTTCAAATTGACAAGTAAAATAATATATATAAGTAAATGTAATATCATTTATTAAATTTATTTTCTACAAAATTTTTCAACAAAATGGAAACAGTTCCTCATTTTTAATTTTCTTTCATTTTTGTTCTTTGATTGTCCTATATTCCATTTTCGCCATAATGGTAGACATAACTGAGAAAAAATTATTCCTGATTTCTCGTTATTGCTCGCATTGGAGATGGAATAATCTTGACACGATTTACAAGCATGTATTGCTGTGTTTCTCTGCTATGCTAGTATCTACAGGATGAAGAAACAGTTTAATTTTCGTGAAATCAAGGAAGCTTGTTGTAGAACTACTAGTACTTGCAATTTACAAATAAAGCTACGTTTAACCGATTCACATGCATATTAAATTTCTTACGATGTATTGAAACACAAGTTTGACATCCACATGATCGATGTTTTTATTTAAGTCTTGCAAACACACAAATAAACTGCTGTTTTTCGCCATTATTTTAAGCGTCCGAATGACCAAAAACATTAGCGTTCCATTTTAGATAAGTCGTACATAAAAAATTCAATACATGTATAACCAAAACAATACGTTTTGATTTTGGGAAAAAAGCAGTTGAAAATTGGGAAAAAATCGCTAATTTTTGAGAGGGGAAAGGGCCGATATTCGGACCTAAATTGAGTGTAGAAAAATCACTGAATGGTCAATGCTTTGTTAACTTCTACATCCCTAAAGATCATATGGTCAGTGTCTTGTTAACTTCTAAATCCCCAAAGATCAAATGGTCAGTGTCAAAGATCAAATGGTCAGTGTCTTGTTAACTTCTACATCCCAAAAGATCAAATGGTCAGTGTTTTATTAACTTCTACATCCCCAAAGATCAAATGGTCAGTGTCTTGTTAACTTCTACATCCCCAAAGATCAAATGGTCAGTGTCTTGTTAACTTCTACATCCCCAAAGATCAAATGGTCAGTGTCTTGTTAACTTCTACATCCCAAAAGATCAAATGGTCAGTGTCTCGTTATAAATGGTCAATGTCTTGTTACATACATTAAATACAGTCTGAGCATCAATGTAATTTATAAAGACTCAGGATGATGTGTTTTGACAGTCTGTTTTCAGTTTTATCTTGTCTTCAGATTATCCCTTGATGTTAAATTATTTATGTTTATGTTTATAGTCAGAACATAAAATCATTTGTTAGTTATATCAATGCATATATTGTAACAGCTGGAACATTAATCTGTTGTAATTACAGCCAGAACATAAAATCCAGTCCTCAGATGGTCCTTTACAGCTCTCCCTTCAACTCGTGCCAAAGATGTTGGAGCCCTTGGTGAAGGAGTGGGTACCCCAGGCCTATGTTGTGTCATTTAAGGTAAGGAATAATTCCTGTACCACAGGCTTATGTTGTATCATTTAAGGTTAGGAGTAATTACAGAAATCTGTCAAGACTGACGACCAACCATTAAATCCCAGGGTTTGTGCATGATGTGTTTGGTATCATTCAAAATATGTATGAAAATACATGTAATTTCATTTATAAAAGTTGAATTTACCCTCTGGTGCTAAATGGAACAGCGTTATAGCAGCATGGTGACCTAATGTGTTTCTCCATAGAGAAACGATCAGTCGTATTTTAGAGCTGCTAGTAGAATAGGAATAGAGTCCTTGTTGCCATGAATGATGCAGAATAATCTCCTCGGGCTCAAAATGTTGTTTGAAATATAAAAGTCTTGGCTAACGCCTCGGCTTTTATCTTTCACAGGTCTAGACCACTAGATTTTCTGACATCAGCATAAATTTGCATGTAAATTAGCTATCTGTTTACTTTACCCACTGATGAATGAGTCGCAATGCATTGTGGGCTACTACAAGTACTCAGCTGTGTTGAAAATAAAGGGAACTTGAATTGTCCCTTGGAAACTTATTTTCAATTCTTTTTTGAGATTTGTGAAAGAAATATTTAAAATGATGTATAATCTTTCATTTCTATGCTCACATTTACAAAATTTGCTTTATAAAGCCTTTTATCAACTTAGAATACATCGGCCTTAACCATTGTTGAAAGAGACGTAGACCTGTGCTACATGTATCGTGTCGATAAAACATTGAGTTTTTTTCATGTGATATACATGTACATAGTTTTAGCAGGTAGTATATAAGTTTTTGGTTTTAGACAGCAGGAGAAGGTGTGCAATTATTTTTTAACCCCTCAATACTATTTTATGTACATGCAAACGTCAAAGCGTCTGTACGGCAACTATTAATCATCAAAAACAACTCCAATATTAAATGTGAGCATGGAGCAATGCCTTTAGAATATAATCTTTCAATTTTGGTCTTATAAAGTGATAAAGAAGCTCTACAGAAAACCACGTGTCGCCATTGAATCGTAAACACGTAGTAGAGTGTCATGCTTTGGGACTCATTCACTTGATTGGAGAACGGGTGTGACGTCACATCGTCACGTGTTGAAAATCGCCTTCTATATAAGGTAGTGATCTCGACTGTTTCAAACAACATTTCTCGACCTTGGAGGTTATTCTGCAATATTCCCCCAAAAACGTAGACTTTACTTCTTAAATATATATATGCTACACTATAATTAATGGTTGCATATATCTTCCAGCTTGAAACAAACAAGGATATTTTGGTTTCCAAATCTCTTCAGGCCCTAGAAAAATATCAGCATCAGGTAATTATGTTAACTAAACAAATATCAACTCAAATTCATGTTTCAATTTGAAACTTATTTTAATATCAAGAAATAAGATATAAGAATGCATTTCCTTCATAGTGAGAAGTGGCAAAAAATATTTTCGCTGCAATGGGAGTTTATCACTGATTAAAATAATTCTATTTGACAGTTGGTGGTGGCCAATCTATTGGACACGAGGAAGAAGGAGGTCAAACTGGTTACCAGGGATACCTGTCTGGACATTACCATGACAACCCATGAACTCTCTCAAGGTCAAGAGATTGAGGAAAAAATTGTGAAGGAACTTAAAAGTCTCCATTCAGCATTCTGTTCCCATGATGAACAGACTTGATGAGAACATTAAATAGAGGATTAGGAGCTTATTTATTTCTATCGGTTGTATAGTATGAATGTTAATCTCATTTGTTTTAGCTGGACTGAGCTTTTTTTAAGATTGGAGTTCTGTGATACTTCTGTATGACGTAAGTTCAATATAATTTCAATACAATTGAGACTAAATTCCAAGACAATTTTATAGGCTCAATTATTGTTATCGTAATATTACGTTAGAAATAATAATTTCTTAGAATGTTGCATTTTTAACCAGTATTGCTCACATGTTCAGTTGTACATCATATGTTATGGAGCATTCCGCTTTATACTGCAACATTTATCTCAGTTACATGTAAATCTAATGAATATTATAAATTTGTGAACAGAAATACCATTAATGAACAAACTTGTCTGTTTAGTTTATATTGTATGAAATAATTAATGAGCAAACCTGTCTGTAGAGTTTACATTGTATGAAATACCATTAATGAACAAACTTGTCTGTAAAGTTTATATTCTACTGAAATAGTTAATGAGCAAACCTGGAAGAGTGTCTGAAAAAGTGGTACTTTTCTTGTACTGACATACATGTCAAGACAAACTAGGTTTACATCAGTATTAAAATACAAAGCAGTTAACAAGATAAGGTTTTTATGTTTTACTTCATATTTTGTTTGTATTTTGATATATACATGTACATGTATATTGTTTATTAAGATGTCTTTACAAAAGAAAAGCTATGAAATCTTTTGTAATCCTTTTTTTTTTTTCCAATGGTGAAATCTGATTTTCTTGTTGTCTTGTATTGAAAGGTTACAATAACTAAACCCCATTCCACATTAAAAATGTTAAAAACAACTCCTCATCATCACTAGTAAGTAATTTAAGTCACTGCAAGTTAAAGTCGAAGTGATCAGAAGCATTAAGTAGATTATGTTACTGTAAGTTAAAATCGAAATGTTCAAATTGATTTCTGAATTCCCTGTAAGTTAAAGTCAAACTATTCAAATTGATTTCTGAATTCACTAAGTTTAAATCGAACAGTTCAAATTGATTCCTGAATTCACTGTTAGTCAATGTCAAATATTCGAATTGATTTCTAATTTCACTGTAAGTTGAAGTCAAACTATTTGAATTGATTTCTGAATTCACTCTGAATTCACTGTAAGTTAAAGTCAAACTGTTAAAATTGATTCCTGAATTCAACGTAAGTGTAAGTCAAACTGTTCAAATTGATTTCTGAATTCACTGTAAGTTAAAATCGAAATGTTCAAATTAATTTCTGAATTCACTGCAAGTTAAAGTCAAACTGTTCAAATTGATTTCTGAATTCCTCAGCGTGACTCTCCTCTTCGTCTCGCCGGAGTTTACACACCTTCCAGTCAACTCTCTCTGGCATGTTCAACAGATGGACGCTGGCAAGGACCTCTCTAATTAAAAAAAAAAATTCATTTTAATAAATGAATGGAGCAGGTTAAACTCCTGAGCTGAGAAATGTTGTTTTGAAATATAAAAGCTGAGCTAAACATTTGAGATCATTTACTGCAAGAATTTTTTCTATTCCATTAATAGCTCTTAAATGAGACTGACTGATTTGAATCACTTTAAACATATCCATGGTATTCCAGATGTCAGTGTACATGGACAAGATACCTGCGTGAATGCATCGAATGACCTATTATTTCCAATAAGACATTATTATCCCTTGTATGGCTGTTTAAGTATTTTATCTGGAAAGACCCTTACCTGCCAAACTGGAGTGGGAAATTTTTAGAAATTCGATGTAGTAACTTTTCTCCAGTTGGAAGTTCTGCGTAAAAGTAAGGAGCACCTACTGGCACAATCTAAAACAAGGAACGAGTAATGATTAACAGAGTAGCTTAATTCATCTTATCGAAGAAAATTATATGGGACTAGACCTGTTTAAGATCAGAGTGTTTGGGACTATACCTCAGGATCTTGAAACAAGCTTAGACTTAAGTAAGATTTTAAATCGCCTATAAAATATTCATTAATTTCAAAATTTGCAGATAATAACACCTCTGTGAAATAATTGTAAAAAACATTTTAATTTTGTTCTGCTTGACATCTACAGCATTTTGTTATGAAATAAAAGATTCTTACTTAAGTTTAAGATGTTTCACAATCCTGGGGCCTGTTTAAGATCTGTTTTGGACTATACCTGTTTAAGATCTGAGTGTTTGGGACTTTACCTGTTTAAGATCTGAGTGTTTGGGACTTTACCTGTTTAAGATCTGAGTGTTTGGGACTTTACCTGTTTCAGATCTGAGTGTTTGGGACTTTACCTGTTTAAGATCTGAGTGTTTGGGACTTTACCTGTTTAAGATCTGAGTGTTTGGGACTTTATCTGTTTAAGATCTGAGTGTTTGGGACTTTTCCTTTTTAAGATCTGAGTGTTTGGGACGTTACCTGTTTCAGATCTGAGTGTTGTGCACTTTACCTGTTTTAGATCTGAGTGTTTCGGAATTTCATCAAGGTTGATTGATTCTGACTCGGCACACTCTAGGAAACTGTCCTTGGCTTCTTGTTTAAGGTCATCAGGAAATGGAACAGCCTGTAAAATTGTCAGACTAATAACAGAATTCATTAAGCCTTGTATCTTAATGGAAACAACTACATTCTTCAATCTGAGAATGACAATGTTTATCTTTCTGTAAAAAGAAGCAAGTTATTTGAAGGAAAAATAAGAAATTCAATTTGAAACATACAGTCAATTGAGGGTAAAATTAAAAAGAAAAGGGGTGGGTCTTAAAATTACTTCAACATATCCATGGTGATTCAGATACTGAAGTTCAGCTGTTTTACTCTGCTTAATAATATTGCAGGAGGAAGTTTATACGTTCACATAAAAACTACGCAAGTACTATAAAAGACTACCTGAATCTGCAAATGCTGTGTCTTGTAGTTTCTCTCGAAAAAGATGACACTTCTGTTGGTCTGTTTGTAAAACTTAGTTAGTGCTTTTTTGTACCAGAATTTGACTTAAGGAAAACAGCAACTTTATATACAAGAGGCCCATGGGCCACATCACTCACCTGAGAAGCTTTGACCATTCTGTTCTTTACCAGATTTCCCCCTTGTAATACATAATGCATTCCCACCCTACCCCACTGATCATAATTTAGACATTTTGAAATCTACACTACCCCAGGATCCTTCCATGTGTACATAAGTTCCAGCTTTTCTGGCCCAGTGGTTCTTGAGAAGAAGATTTTCAAAGATTTTTCCTATATATTTCTATGTAAAACTTTGATTACAAATTGTGGCCCCACCCTTCCCCTGGGGCAGTTTAGAATCTACACTACCCCAGGATGCTTCCACATAAGTTTCAGCTTTTCTGGCCCAGTGGTTCTTGAGAAAAAGATTTACCGGGTACAAAGTTTTTTTTTCTCTATATTTCTATGTAAAATTTTGATTCCCAATTGTGGCCCCGCCCTTCCCCGTGGGGTCATGATTTGAAAAATTTAGAATCTACACTATACAAGGATGCTTCCACATAAGTTTCAGCTTTTCTGGCCCAGTGGTTCTTGAGAAGATGATTTTCAAAGATTTTTCCTATATATTTTTTATGTAAAATTTTGATTCCCTATTGTGGCCCCGCCCTTCCCCCGGGGGTCATGATTTGAACAATTTAGAATCTGCACTACCCCTGGATGCTTCCACATTAGTTTCAGCTTTTCTGACCCAGTTGTTCTTGAGAAGCAGATTTTCAAAAATTTTTTCCTATATATTTCTATAATGTAAAACTTTGATTCCCAATTTTGGCCCCGCCCTTCCCCTGGGGGTCATGATTTTTACAATTTAAAATCTACACTACTCCAGAATGCTTCCACATAAGTTTCAGCTTTTCTGGCCCAGTGGTTCTTTGGAAGAAGATTTTCAAAGATGTTTCCTATATATTTTATGTAAAACTTTGATTCCCCATTGTGGCCCCGCCCTTCCCCGGGGGTCATGATTTTTACAATTTGGAATCTACACTACCCTAGGATGCTTCCACATAAGTTTCAGCTTTTCTGACTCAGTGGTTCTTGAGAAGAAGATTTTTTAATGACCCCACCCTATTTTTGTCTTTTCTTGATTATCTCCCCTTGTGAGGGGACTTGGCCCTTTATTTTAATAATTTAAATTCCCCTTCACCCAAGGATGCTTTGTACCAAGTTTGGTCAAAATTGGCCCATTGGTTCTTGAGAAGAAGTCCAAAATGTGAAAAGTTTACAGACGGACAGCTAGACAGACAGACGGAGGACGGATGGACAACGGGCCAAATGTGATCAGAAATGCTCACTTGAGCCTTCGGCTCAGGTGAGCTAACAACATTCAGAAAATTATACTTAATCCAGAAGCCAGCCATAGGAAACAAGGGCCACAATACTCAGTCTGTGTCCCCCTCTCCTCTGGAACAAAGATTGTGAACACTATTTTTAAGTAAAATTACCATTTCTACTTTCGCTTTAACGTAGCTAGTGTTAATTAAAGGATACTTGTCGATTTCTTCTCTGACATCATCGGGAGCGAGAACCATAGACTGATGATGACCAATGGGTAAAATGAGGGCGTGGTCTGGAACTAAACCTCCCTTAGCCAAGGCCAAGTAACACTAGAAAAACAAAGTAAGTGGTGACAAAATTGTTCTTAACAAAACAAATTGTAGTTTAATTCATAGATGGATCTAGAAGGGGGTCTGAAGGTCTCCCTTAGAATTTGCAGTAATTTAAATATTTATACTTATTCAACTAAAAGCAACCTTAGGTCCCCCCTTGACAAAAAAGCAAGTCTGCGTTAAGTTGGTACGAAAAGTTATTGATACGAAGCTTTTGAACCCCCCCCCTCTCTCTGTGTCAAGAAATTTCTGGGTTGGATTTTTTTTGACTGGGGTGTATACTGTATAGCAAGCCTATAGCAGGACAGCAAATCTGCAGATCACTGGACAATAAAATATGGAATGGTCATCACATTCAATTTTTAAGACCAGTAAGCTACGGATTTGCAGTTATCAAAAAAGTTGTTTACAAAAAAAACAATGTGCAAGTGAAACTAACTGAAGAAATTTTTTCAGTTAGACTTACTGGAAGTAAAAACTGTGACAATGTTCAAGTTTGATACTTTAGTTGTAACATTTTGACAAACCAGATGTCCACAAGGGACTACAGTAAAGGCCATCTGTATCAATATCTCATCTCATTCTTACCTCTGTTCCTACACTGACCACTAAATGTTTCTCAACCTCTGGAGACCCCAGGCAGAACCAACATGGCCCTGAAGGTCGGGCTGTAAAGTATAATGTCATACAGTGTATGATTGAATTATTTTTGACCTAATATACTAATTATCAAATCATTACTATTATCATCATTTTCACCTATACAGCATAATAAATTATAGTCTTCTGGAATTTACTATGTGTAAAATCATTCATCAAGTCTCTCATTCATATTCACAGTGTTGAATGCTCATTGGTTGAGTTGGGAGTGTGAAAGGTCAAAGGTGTTTATGTCAGAATGGGTGATGCTTGAAGGTGTATGATTGATGGATATTTTAGAGTGAGAAGTTTGTGAGAGGTTTTACCAGTTTGGCACCAAATGTGCATGATTGGTGCCAAATACCCTCACAGGGATTCTGTGATTCAGAAACTTTATCTATCCAGACTCTTTATCTATCCAGACACTTTATCTATCCAGACACTTTATCTATCCAGACACTTTATCTATCCAGACACCATTGTGAGGAAGGGAATCCATATCATATAAGCATACATTACAAACCCACATTGAAATGCTTGGGAAGAAGTGAAAACAAGAAACTTAAAAATAGCAAGAGCATGTTTTTTGTGTTGTCTACGTGATACATGTACATGTGTACTTTAATTTTATATGATGTATAAGATGCAGTGTTTATATACTATGATAAGTGTACATTATTTCTTTATTTGCCCTGACTTTGAAGTGACTAAGAATAAATCCGACAGTAATCTTACGATGTTTTTTATGAGATCCTGGTTCCCGTTTTTCTTCTCTCGGCCTCTTTTTCCCTTTATCTGGGGATTTTGTATCACCAAAGAAAAACTGTTGTGCTGATTCCTCCTACAATAATAATAGCTTCATCTACTCAAATACAGTCAGGTGTAACACAGAAAGGTCAATACAGAACAATGAACACAAGACCATCTTAAGGTAGGATTCTTCTCACATTTCTTGTATTTAAAAATTAATGAAATTTTCACAGAATCAAGAGGACAATATCACTAAGTGATGGTATCAGTGAGATTAAATTTAACCATTTAATATCAGAGGCAAGGTCAGGTCAAGGTCATTACCTTTTTCCTGGACATTAAGAATAAAAAATTACTGTTTCCAATCATGCGATCCCTACTTATAATTCAAAAGATGGAATGTTTTCCTTTTTGCATGAAAAGATACTACCATATAGGGCCTATAAGATGATATTACCTAATTGACATGGATTATTTAAATAAAATGGATATTTGCTAATCCGAATTTCCTCTACTTTTCTTAAATTTTTAGGATTTATTAGTTATTTTTATATGCTTCCTATATTTAACTTTTTCTAATTTCCACATATAGTAAAGTTGTACATAAATGTACAAAATGATACAAAAACTAAAAGTTTTGATCATTTACTAAGAGAGAAATAAAACTTTTTAGCTCACCTTAGCCGAAGGCTCAAGTGAGCTTTTCTGATCACATTTTGTCTGGCGTCCGTCTAGCTGTCCGTCTGTCCGTAAACTTTTCACATTTTCGACTTCTTCTCAAAAACCGCTGGGCCAATTTCAACCAAACTTGCCACAAAGCATCCTTGGGTGAAGGGGAATCAATTTCGTTCAAATGAAGGGCCACGCCCTTATTCAAGGGGAGATAACTGAGAATTAGTGAAAATTTGGTGGTATTTTCTTCTCAAGAACCACTGTGCCAATGGGGAAACATCCTCTGGTAGTGTAGATTCAAGTTTGTTCAAATCATGTCCCCCGTGGGTAGGGCGGGGCCACAATGGTTGACCAAAGTTTTACATAGAAATATATAGGAAAATTCTTTAAAAATATTCTTCTCAAGAATGACAAAGCCATAATTCATCATATTTATATGGAAGCATGTTCAGGTAGTGCAGATTCAAGTTTGTTCAAATCATGACCCCCTGGGGTAGGGCGGGGCCAAAATGGCCGACCAAAGTTTTACATAGAAATATATAGGAAAATTCTTTAAATATCTTCTTCTCAAGAATGACAAAGCCATAATTCATCATATTTATATGGAAGCATGCTCAAGTAGTGTAGATTCAAGTTTGTTCAAATCATGACCCCGAGGGTAGGGCCGGCCAAAATGGCCGACCAAAGTTTTACATAGAAATATGTAGGAAAATGACAAAGCCATAATTCATCATATTTATATGGAAGCATTTAGTGTAGATTAAGTTTGTTCAAATCATGACCCCTGGGGGTAGGGTGGGGCCAAAATTTTACGCAGATATATAGGAAAATACTTTAAAAATCTTCTTCTCAAAAATGACAAAGCCATAATTCATCATATTTATATGGAAGCATGCTCAGGTAGTGTAGTTTCAAGTTTGTTCAAATCATGACCCCCTGGGGTAGGGTGGGGCCAAAATGGCCGACCAAAGTTTTACATAGAAATATATAGGAAAATTCTTTAAAAATCTTCTTCTCAAGAATGACAAAGCCATAATTCATCATATTTATATGGAAGCATGCTCAAGTAGTGTAGATTCAAGTTTGTTCAAATCATGACCCCCGGGGTAGGACGGGGCCAAAATGGCCGACCAAAGTTTTTAAAGAAATATATAGGAAAATTCTTTAAAAATCATTTTCTAAAAAATAGCAAATGCATGATTGGTCATGGGACTACTTTTGGATTTAAACTTTACAATAAAAAGCGATTTTCTACTTTTTCCTACCCTTAGTGCTCAGGTGAGCGATGTGGCCCATGGGCCTCTTGTTATGGATTTTTAGCTCAAATCTCTACTTAGATTTGAAGCATTTAAAAGCCAACATAGTTCTAGTATGTGTGAAAAATCTTATTTAATTGATATACCCTAAAACCTTGAAAATAAGACTGATTTAATAATAAGCCGGTTTTGAAAATAAGCCACCTATTTCTTGCATTGAAAATTACTCGAAAATAAGCCAGTTTTGAAAATAAGCCGGTCATGACAATGCCATTTAGGTTTGACGATTTCCTCGTCTCAAAAAATGACGAGTGAAAACTTTGACGATTTTTTTTACTGTGCAAAATAAAAAATGAGTTATCTTTCTTTAATTCATTGAAGCTTTACCAATTTTTGCATACGACATAATACGAAGGAGTACGAGTATCGACGACATAGTACGAACTAAGTCTGTAGCTACTAATGAACTTCTGTAAAATAACTAATAAAGGGTAGTTTTTAAAGTTAATTTTTTTTTACCAGTAAGCATGTTACGCTGGCCAAAAAAAACTTCATCGCGGAACCAGCTAACATGGTGAATTTTTTTCATGAAATTGTCAGAAACAATAATTATCTCATCCAGACATGTACAAGCTAACGATGTGTTTAAAGTTGTAATAATTAAATAAGTAAATGGATAAAAGGAAGGTTTTGTTTGTAAAGTATTTAACTGTCGAGTAATACTGCCCGAGGCAAGAAACCTGCTGATCGGCAGGGCTTGGTAATAATTACATTTCAATGTACTGTATAATTGAGTTGTTTAAATATGTGTTTGTTTGACTAATTTATCAAGTGATTCAAATGCAAGCAGATATCTTATACATTTAATTTTTGTATATTATTTTTACTTTTTTAAAACAAGTTTATATTTCATGTAAATTTATATGCTGTATACAATGAAATTATCTTTTCGGGATCGGCATTCTTGGACGATTGATTACACCATAGACCTAAAGAACGTACACCGGGGAACGCCAATGAATAAAAAAATTGACGAGAGAATACTTCATATGACGAGCTAAAGTCATTCGTCAATGTTTCCTCCTCGTCAAACTTTCCACGTTTACAGTATTTTTTCTACACGCAAGATACTGAACACAGTATTATTGTAAAAATTTTATTTTATTATAAACATTTCATGACATTCATGATTTTTTAATTTTAGATCGAACAAGTAGTTCTTATTCTATCGATTACACTTTATTCAATGATTGTATTGAACAGAAACCATGATTATGCTCTCGTCTCTTACCAGTTTTTTGCATTGATAATAAGCCGCAATTTGAAAATAAGCCGGTTTTGAAAATAAGCCCCCATTTTCTTACCAAAACTTAAAATAAGCCGCGGCTTATTTTCAAGATTTTAGGGTATTTTGAAACTTTAGTCCCTTATAATTAATTTAACTTACCCGGTACATTTGAAAATTTCGTCTAGTCTTTGATTGCGTAAAAATTATAACTAAATTCGATGTTCTATAATAATTTTGAGAGGCAGACAAGAAGATATTTTCATATGCCACCATTCCGCCAAAAATATAGTCACTGCTAGTTTTCAAACGAAGTTTATCATTTCTATTTAAAGTTGTATAATTGTGATGAGGAAAGAAAAATGAGGCCTTTTAAATCTCATACATTTAAATATATAAGAAATATCAACAAATGTATGTCACGATTGTGACAATGATGCAGATCGTTTTATATAGATTTCATGTTACCCTGTACATTGATTTGATACTATGATTTGTAAATCTTATAACGGTTAAAGTTCTTATTATAACTTACTGTACTTACATATTTTGTAGGGCATGATCCTATTGTTATCGTATTATCATCCTGGACTAATAACTATACTGTAATAAGCTGAATTAGTTGTATTTATCGTTTCAAACTCTGTAACTTTATTTATAGAAACCGCCATCATGATGATTATTTTGTGGAATGTCACGCCCGATTTTAATTGTAATTTTCTGTATACTAAGCATATTTATCGAAATTTAATACTTAGGGGATATTGTCATTTTGTATAAATGTTTTATATTATGATTGTCATATTTTTATGTTGATTATCTATTGTTATTGTTAAACATATTTTGACAATGATTATTGCCGGTGGCTGCCGGTGACTGCCGGTGGTAAAGGAGATCTGCCGGTCGTCCCTAGGGAAGCGCGTGGGTCTCCGGGGGGACTGTCGAGAGCTATAAAAGCAGGGGATAAGAACTGCCGGTGGGACTCGGCATTTAGATTTTGAGGTTAGCGGTTGTTTATTTGATTCTTAGCATTTTTCATTAGGAATTTAGTAATTTTTTAATTAATTCATCGATTTTCTTATAGTGAATACGGGTTAATCTCGTTTCACTATTAATTGCTAGTATTTATCGTAGGACGTTTATATTGGGTTAATCTCGATATTAAACGATTAAATAATTTTGTTACGGTTTGACTGAAAGTGAGTCTTGAAGTCTTTCCGTGTAAATAATTGTTTATCTTTGATCGATTTTAGGAATTCAGTCAATTTAAAGTAATAATCTAGTTGCATTTATTGGAATATCCAAGCAGGAATTAAGGCTAGGAGTTGATATAGAAATTATAGAGATAAATTTCTTGCTTTAAATAGCTTTTATAGATTGTGTAGATTCTTTCAGAAATACTTTGGTTATTCTAAGGTATTTCTATAGTATTTAATATTCACTAATCGGGTCATTCTCGTTTAGTGCGCCCCCCCCCTTTTATCGTATTAACGTAATACGAAGGTTGTGTTAGTGTAGTAATTCATTGTGAATTTGGGTGATTCCCGACTTCCATTGAATTTTATTGTAATTGAATATTAATTAATACATATTGTGACTTTTATTTATTGAATAAATTTGTAAACTTTAAATAAGGCTTATCATTTAACTTCCCCGTAGTTATTTACGAGTCCAAACACAGGTTATTCTTGTGTTATTATAGGAGATCTTTATTTACGGGTAATTCTCGTTAATCATCAAAGTACTACATGGGTTATTCCCGCGTAGGTAATTAAAGTACTTGTGCGTGAGATCCAAGCAGCTCAGGTCCGTTACATTTGGTGGCAGCGGTGGGATCTGCCAAGTACATCGGTGGATCCAGAGATACGTAACCCAGAACCAGTGTTGAGAAAAATCCATGCATAGGTACTATACCAGATCCAAGACTAGGATGGAGCCATCCCTTAATCCCGGACATTCCAGAGGACAATCCACAGATGAGGAACTCCTCATAGATTTATCGCCGTCCGTTAAATAGATCACTCCGAGGGGAACAGAGCAAGTCCAGCAATGACAACTCTACACAAGAAGAAAATGACTCAGATACTCAGGCTAGAATATCAACGCCTACACGCAAAATAAGAAGATCCACAAGGACTCTACGTCAGAGAAGGGAGATAATCCCTACAGACACAGAACTGTCAGAACCTCTGACACAGTCAACACGGAATAATTCTGTCACAGATTCTATGACGCTAATGATGGAGCAGATGTCCCAGACAATGAAAGCCATGCAGAATATGATGGAAGTAACTACCGAAACTCTCAGGCTAGTGAACAAAGGACATACTACAAACAGCAAGCTGAAGCCTAGAATATCGAGAATCGACTCAAACAACAACAAGTCGGAGACAGAAAATAAGGAAAGCAATCACGAGGAATCAAATGAAGATTCAGAACAGTCTGAAAATGAGCAATCTGTCAACTCAATTGCCACAAAGGATTTGTTTGAGTCGAAGAAATCAGATAGCCACAAGCTTGACTGTAAGCTTCCGCCTTACACAGGTTCCGAGAAATGGAGAGTTTGGCTGAATCGGTTTGAGTCCGTAGCCGAGTTAGCCAAGTGGACTGATAAAGAGAAGTTACAACAGATATTACCAAGAATACAGGGAATTGCAGCTGATTTTGTTTTTGGTCAGCTGAAGAAGGAGGCTATTGGGAACTATGAGACGTTGGTTGCAGAAATAGAATCCAGATTCGGAACTCTAGAGAATAAGAGAGTGTACAAAACTCAATTCAACAACAAAAGGCAAAGAAAAGATGAAAGTCTTGAAGAGTATGCTGCTGACATTAAGCGTCTTTATGACTGGGCTCACCCAAGTAGAGATGCCAGCACCAGACAGGAAGACCTGATTTCAAAATTTTTGCAAGGTTTATGGGATTCAAAGGCACGGCAGTACATTGAATTACACAAAGAACCATCAACAATTGAAGAGGCAGTACAGCAGGTAGCTGCTTATATGTCAGTCACCTCTAATATGACCACAAATGAAGAGAGACACCCTATCAGGCAGGCTAAGCCTTACGGAAAGGGAGACGATCGTTATACTGGGAAGGGAAATGCAAATTCCATGAAGATGACAAAGGGGAATTGCTTCATATGCAACATGCCCGGACATTTCGCCCGAGAGTGCCCGGATAGGAATTTTCACAGGACAGAGAAATCACAGTACAGGAAACATCCTGAGAAAACTATGTCATCATCTCTACCAAGTAAAGATGACCAGCCAGAGCCAAACCAAAGCCAAGCTACAAGTACCATGTCACCTGATGCACCAGAATTTCAACAAAGTCAACTAGAACTGTCCAATAGGGACAAATACCCCCGCTGGGTTTTTCAGAGTAGGTGCCAATTCAGAAATATTTTATGGATCTAGTAAGAGGTGTTCACTATTGTCTAATAAAGTGCTCCGCCACAGCATGATACGCCAATCAAATATTGTTCAAGAATCATAACTTGGTTAGGGTGCAAGAAAATCAAGTATCCTTGATTAACAGATTGACACAGATTTCAATGATTTATTTTCCATTTCTTATCAGGTTTAAAATATTTTACATACATCTCTAGGAGACTTACAGTGTAGGGATTAATTAAAACAAATAATACATACATCATATAATTCTAAACTGGCTGTGTTAGAGCTTAACAAATATCCATCTGCAGCTTTAAATTGTTTATTGCATATTTTATGAAATAATGGAAATGCTACAGTCTAATAAAAAAAAATCAAAAATTAATAATTATTCTTTAGACTATAAAATTCTAAGTGAGACATGACTGCAATTTGTTGCAAATATATAAAATTTGAAATGTATTTTTTTTTCAATGAACACATGTATAATAAATTTTAATTATATTATACAATACTAATTCAGTTTTAATCAGTTTTAATCATACACTAAAACATCAATTTGTTTTAATTACATTACACCAATTGAAAGATCTTTATCTGAACTACAGCCATCAAGAACTCTTAATTAACACAAGCAACTATAAGGCCATTTCCTTTTGCTCAACTCCCAAGAGATGAATTAAGATAATACTGCATGATGCTCTTGCCAGTTAACTCCCGACAATGAACTCATTAATTTCTCTCTAATTTGACATGCACATTTCTGCTATCAAAAATTCTCCTTGACCAGTGCTTGATAATTATGCCCATGGGACAAACTGAATTCCTCTCAAATCATTAACATTTTTTACAGAATTTGCTGTAAAGTATATGATGAAAAAATAAGTTTTTACTTAATTTAGCATTTTTTAATATGGATACAACTATATTTTTACATTTTTTAGGATTATGAAATTTAAAATTTTAAAGACTTAGTTTTTTTAAAAAAATCACTTAAATTAAAGGTCACAGTGACCTTGAAATAGTTCGTGACACACCGTCTACCCAAGATGCATAAATTGTCCAAGTTTGATGATTGTAAGTCTAATAGTTTTCTAGTTATGAGCCAAACAAAATCACAAAATTAAAAAGGAAAAACGCCTTTAAAATGCAGAAAAATCATCCAATCATGATAAAAATCCCAGGTGCACACCTTCATATGGTGAATAATAAGTGTATAAATTTTCAGACAAATCCATCCAACAGTTTCTGAGAAATGGTCCGGACAAAATCTTGTCTACAGACAGACGGACAGACGGACAGACGGACATGGTGATTCCAATATACCCCCCTAAACTTCGTTTGCGGGGGTATAACAATCAACATGGAATGGACACTCGAATAACGATTGCGGAGACAAACAGGAGAAACTTTTAAACTAGAAGGGGTCAGCTCCGGAGGCCAAGAGAAGACCCAAAGTAACAAAGGCCAAAATGACTGTAAAATTTTAATCGAACCTAATTTAAGTGGAAATTTAGATGAATCAGGGGAGGAAATTGAAAACCAGGGGAAATTCCAGCCTTACGTCAGGGACGTTTCAAGGGAAGAGGAACTGAGTGCTCAGAGGGAGTACATAAGGAGACAGCTCCTCAAGGCGGATGGAATTTACGTTCAGGGAACGATTCAAGGGATAAAAGTGGAGTTCACAGCAGACACAGGGGCTGCAAGAACTATCTTATCCGACAAAATATTTTGGAGACTCCCCGGGAACAGAAGACCAGAGCTAAAGGAATCTTCAAGCCTTGTAGCGGTCAATGGAGATCCACTTCAAGTCTTAGGGAAGGCTGAATTTGCAGTGCAGTTAGGAAATCTAGAATTTCAAAGGGAGATAACTGTTGCGGGAATAGAAGATGAATGCCTCTTAGGTATGGACATCTTGTTGGGCCTGCAGTTATCAAATTGAATGACAGTTTCATTTCCATGAATGGCTGTAAAATACCTTTCACAAAAGCGAGTCGAATTCAAGATGGTGCTGGAAGATTCGTGTACATGACTTTTGACAATGGCTAGCAGACCTGCGTTGAAGTCTTCAGTAAAGAAAATTAGTTAGAATGTGGTGTAAGTATGGTCAGAGTTTAGATATATGCATTTTTTAAAATTTTGTCTTTATTTTTGTATATTAAAAGAAAAATTTCTAACAATTAAGTATGTTAGTATTGGGAAACAGAGGAGATAATGACTTTGTCTAGTGTACATTTTTAACGTTAATTTATTATTGATGGAGAAATATATTGAATTATATAGACGAATATTGTTGTTTTTTTAATCTTAAGAATTTGGTGAGGACACCAAAGTTTTTAAGAGGGGGAAAATGTCACGATTGTGACAATGATGCAGATCGTTTTATATAGATTTCATGTTACCCTGTACATTGATTTGATACTATGATTTGTAGATCGTATAAACGGTTAAATTTCTTATTATGATTTACTGTACTTACATATTTGTAGGGCATGATCCTATTGTTATCGTATTATCATCCTGGACTAATAACTATACTGTAATAAGCTGAATTAGTTGTATTTATCGTTTCAAACTCTGTAACTTTATTTATAGAAACCGCCATCATGATGATTATTTTGTGGAATGTCACGCCCGATTTTAATTGTAATTTTCTGTATACTAAGCATATTTATCGAAATTTAATACTTAGGGGATATTGTCATTTTGTATAAATGTTTTATATTATGATTGTCATATTTTTATGTTGATTATTTATTGTTATTGTTAAACATATTTTGACAATGATTATTGCCGGTGGCTGCCGGTGACTGCCGGTGGTACCGGAGATCTGCCGGTCGTCCCTAGGGAAGCGCGTGGGTCTCCGGGGGGACTGTCGAGAGCTATAAAAGCAGGGGATAAGAACTGCCGGTGGGACTCGGCATTTAGATTTTGAGGTTAGCGGTTGTTTATTTGATTCTTAGCATTTTTCATTAGGAATTTAGTAATTTTTGAATTAATTCATCGATTTTCTTATAGTGAATACGGGTTAATCTCGTTTCACTATTAATTGCTAGTATTTATCGTAGGACGTTTATATTGGGTTAATCTCGATATTAAACGATTAAATAATTTTGTTACGGTTTGACTGAAAGTGAGTCTTGAAGTCTTTCCGTGTAAATAATTGTTTATCTTTGATCGATTTTAGGAATTCAGTCAATTTAAAGTAATAATCTAGTTGCATTTATTGGAATATCCAAGCAGGAATTAAGGCTAGGAGTTGATATAGAAATTATAGAGATAAATTTCTTGCTTTAAATAGCTTTTATAGATTGTGTAGATTCTTTCAGAAATACTTTGGTTATTCTAAGGTATTTCTATAGTATTTAATATTCACTAATCGGGTCATTCTCGTTTAGTGCGCCCCCCCCCGTTTTATCGTATTAACGTAATACGAAGGTTGTGTTAGTGTAGTAATTCATTGTGAATTTGGGTGATTCCCGACTTCCATTGAATTTTATTGTAATTGAATATTAATTAATACATATTGTGACTTTAATTTATTGAATAAATTTGTAAACTTTAAATAAGGCTTATCATTTAACTTCCCCGTAGTTATTTACGAGTCCAAACACAGGTTATTCTTGTGTTATTATAGGAGATCTTTATTTACGGGTAATTCTCGTTAATCATCAAAGTACTACATGGGTTATTCCCGCGTAGGTAATTAAAGTACTTGTGCGTGAGATCCAAGCAGCTCAGGTCCGTTACATGTACTTTAAATATTCCATCTAGTCAGAAACCAGAGAAGAATCCTACCTTAATCTAATGATTGGAGACACGTAGAATGACTCTGTATACCTTGACAAGCTTTTCCATTGATTCTTTACTGTAAGGACACTCTGTAACGTCAGGGGGCTGCCTTGTTAATTCAGCTTCCTCCATATTACACATTGGTGTTATATTAAAGGCATACAGATACTGAAATCAAGGACACATTGGTGTTATATTAAAGGCATACAAATACTGAAATCAAGGACACATTGGTGTTATATTAAAGGCATACAGATTCTGAAATCAAGGACACATTGGTGTTATATTAAAGGCATACAGATTCTGAAATCAAGGACACACTGGTGTTATATTAAAGGCATACAGATTCTGAAATCAAGGACACATTGGTGTTATATTAAAGGCATACAGATTCTGAAATCAAGGACACACTGGTGTTATATTAAAGGCATACAGATTCTGAAATCAAGGACACATTGGTGTTATATTAAAGGCATACAGATACTGAAATCAAGGACACATTAGTGTTACTGTAAATCACTTTTTATTCGCGAGAACTTTATTTTCGCGTAATTACACGAGACAGTGTGCTCGCGAAAATTAAATTCTCGCGTATAATAGCATTTCTTAAGATTATATAGAGCAATAACCACAATTCGTGAAAATTTTGTCTCGCTAATCAAGAGTCAATGACTATCTCGCGAAAATAATGTGTCGCGAAAATATAGTGATCTACAGTATATTAAAGGCATACAGATACTGAAATCAAGGACAAAATACTGAGATATGGAAATCAGCAGGCACTCTGACGGACCTAGGCCCAAATGCTTTAGCATTGAAAGAAATCAAAATGTATTTATGAAATGAAGTATACTAAAGAAAATGGAATAAAACCAGAATTAAAAATATATTACCCAATACTTCTAGAAAATGATTTAAAAAATATGACAGGATTATGTACCTTTTTCTTTTGAGAGTTATTAACTTTGGCAAGGGAGATAAATCTTGTAACGTGCTTCTCTTTCTCAGCCAAAACCTTGTGGTTTCTAAATTTAAAGATGAGTACATATGTTAACTTGAATTCACAATATTTGATATTAAAATAGAAATGAATACAAGCTTCTAATTAACAGAGGAGCAGTCTCTAGAATCACCTGTATGGCTGTCTCTCATAAAACACGTCCTGACAAGCACAGAAGTGATAGCGCGGCTTCAGCAGTACGGCTAGATGTGAGATCAGGCTGGATCCACCACTCTCTGTGTCAGCTTCCTGTTAGGAATTAACACTGCAATTAACTTCATACAGAAATCAACATCAGAAATGAAAGATTATAAAACTCTTTTTCAAACTGTTATCAATTAGCCATTTAGACTGTTATCAGAAATCCAATTTAAAACATGTAAAAGGTGTTTAATATTACAGAAACATCTTGTCCCAGCAAGGGGGAAATGAAAGGGTGCTGCATCTGCATTTAAATCTCTTCATGTGTGCCCCATGAGTGCATTCCTGGATGCATCATTTGTAAAATTTATTATTTTTTTTTATCAAACAGCAAGACTCTGTCAATGTTTGTGTCCATCCAAGTGATATCTTAATTTTCTAACCATATCAAAAGTGTATTTATTATTTTAATGGAATTATTTACCAAAAAGTGAACTTGCTGGGATTTTTGTAAATCATTTACCACATCAGAAGTGTATTTGCTGGGATTATTTACCACACTAGAAGCATATTTGCTGGGATTTTTGTAAATTATTTACCACATCAGAAGTGTATTTGCTGAGATTATTTACCACACTAGAAGCGTATTTGCTGGGATTTTTGGGCCACTGTGAAGTCAGTAAGATATCGACTCCCCGGAACTTTGTGTCGCTTTCTATGGGTAACAGGAGGGTAGATACATCCTCACTGGTGAAGTGGCCCATGTCTGACCTCTCCCCCTCCACCCCACTCAGGTAGGCCAAGGAGAGTCCAGAACTGCCCGTAAAAGTCCCCCTCCTTCCTGTAACACACAATAATAACACAGAATATATCAACATAAAACTCAGGTAGGCCAAAGAGAGTCCAGAACTGCTGGTAAAAGCCCCCCTCTGTCCTGTAACAACTTAGAAGATATCAACATAAAACCAGACATGCTATAAAAAAAGGTACTCATCCATAGGCTAAATCTTTCTCAGTCATTAAAAACTTTCATGGATTGTTGATGGTTTGCAGTTAAAATGTCATTAATCTATATAAATGCAAATACTGACAAAAGGTGGTACAAACATTAAAAAAAATTCCTACCCAAATATGTCACATTATCACACAGTTCTAGGCCATCTTTGTTGTTCTGGTATACATCTGAGAGAGATGCATCACAAGGTCCCAGTATTAATGTAGGAATGGGTACTGTAACATACGATTATATACATGGACTGGGTAAGATGTTTTACACAAGCTTATATTTCATTTTAACATCACTTGGTTTATCAACTTTTAATTAAATTTGCTTAACTTTTTTCAACTTTATTTTACTTTCATTTGTTCT
Source organism: Saccostrea cuccullata (assembly GCF_032062105.1). Classification (NCBI taxonomy): domain Eukaryota; kingdom Metazoa; phylum Mollusca; class Bivalvia; order Ostreida; family Ostreidae; genus Saccostrea; species Saccostrea cuccullata. Next base: position 153,722 of record NW_026924820.1, read on the forward strand.
CTAGTTTACTTTGCCTTGATTTGTTCTCAAGTTTACTTTGCCTTGATTTGTTCTCAAGTTTACTTTGCCTTGATTTGTTCTCAAGTTTACTTTGTCCTGATTTGTTCTCAAGTTTACTTTGTCCTGATTTGTTCTCAAGTTTACTTTGCCTTGATTTGTTCTCAAGTTTACTTTGTCCTGATTTGTTCTCATCTTTACTTTGCCATGATTTGTTCTCACCTTTACTTTGTCCTGATTTGTTCTCACCTTTACTTTACCTTGATTTGTTCTCACCTTTACTTTGTCCTGATTTGTTCTCACCTTTACTTTACCTTGATTTGCTCTCACCTTTACTTTGTCCTGATTTATCCTCACCTTTACTTTACCTTGATTTGTTCTCACCTTTACTTTGTCCTGATTTGTTCTCACCTTTACTTTGTCCTGATTTGTTCTCCCCTTTACTTTGCCCTGATTTGTTCTCACCTTTACTTTGCCATGATTTGTTCTCACCTTTACTTTGCCCTGATTTGTTCTCACCTTTACTTTGCCCTGATTTGTTCTCACCTTTACTTTACCTTGATTTGTCTCACCTTTACTTTGTCCTGATTTTTTCCTGATTTGTTCTCACCTTTACTTTGCCCTGATTTGTTCTCACCTTTACTTTGCCCTGATTTGTTCTCACCTTTACTTTGCCGATTTGTTCTCACCTTTACTTTGCCATGATTTGTTCTCATCTTTACTTTGTCCTGATTTGTTCTCACCTTTACTTTGTCCTGATTTGTTCTCACCTTTACTTTGTCCTGATTTGTTCTCACCTTTACTTTGCCCTGATTTGTTCTCACCTTTACGTTGTCCTGATTTGTTCTCACCTTTACTTTGCCCTGATTTGTTCTCACCTTTACTTTGTCATGATTTGTTCTCACCTTTACTTTGCCCTGATTTGTTCTCACCTTTACTTTGCCATGATTTGTTCTCACCTTTACTTTGTCCTGATTTGTTCTCATCTCTACTTTGCCCTGATTTGTTCTCACCTTTACTTTGCCCTGATTTGTTCTCACCTTTACTTTGCCATGATTTGTTCTCACATTTACTTTGTCCTGATTTGTTCTCACCTTTACTTTGCCCTGATTTGTTCTCACCTTTACTTTGTCCTGATTTGTTCTCACCTTTACTTTGCCATGATTTGTTCTCACCTTTACTTTGTCCTGATTTGTTCTCACCTTTACTTTGCCCTGATTTGTTCTCACCTTTACTTTGTCCTGATTTGTTCTCACCTTTACTTTGTCCTGATTTGTTCTCACCTTTACTTTGCCTTGATTTGTTCTCACCTTTACTTTGCCTTGATTTGTTCTCACCTTTACTTTGCCCTGATTTGTTCTCACCTTTACTTTGTCCTGATTTGTTCTCACCTTTACTTTGTCCTGATTTGTTCTCATCTCTACTTTGCCCTGATTTGTTCTCACCTTTACTTTGCCCTGATTTGTTCTCACCTTTACTTTGCCCTGATTTGTTCTCACCTTTACTTTGCCCTGATTGTTCTCACCTTTAGTTTGCCCTGATTTGTATTTCTCCCACTCAGTATTGGTCTTCCCAAAAAATTCTCCTACACAAAGCAGTAACTGAAATACAACCAGTGTTCTGAGGTTACTTAAATTCTTCTTACATTTTCAATGGGAACAAATTGAGAGGTAAAACATACAGTAGATACATGTTTTTCTAATATATGGATAGATGATCAGATGAATCTAGTTAATTATCTTAAATATTTGTTTTCTCAAAGCCTTGCTCAGTATCCTGAGTTCAAGATAATGGCGTTTTACTGTAATTATTTTCTGTTCTACTAACAGGGATGGGGTCAATTACTTTCAAAAGTAATCGATTAAATTACAATTACTTTGGATTTTAAAAGTAATCGATTACAAGCTGATTACAGGCATTTTTTAAAGTAATCAATTACATCTGATTACTTTTCCTTCATGTAATCATGATTACTTATGATTACTTTAGATTACATTAAGTTTTAATTTTTTTTTGTTTAATATTCAAGGACAACGGCATGTTTTTATTCATCTTTCTTTATATATCATTAACATTTTTAAGGTAGAATTCAGACAAAGTTTGGTTGTATATGTCTTTATTTAGATACATGATATTTATCTTATAACACCTGATTTCTATCTTTAATACAAGTAAAATATCTTGTTACTGTTGAGAGAAATAGAAAAAAGAATTTATTATAGTTTTTTTATAAATCAAACTTGACATAATTATAGGTAGAGATAAAGGGATTCAACAGGGAACTGTTCACAAGTAATTGACCTTCTCAATGAGTGATAGACTTTTAACTGCCAATCATTAGATGTTTTTACAGGAATTAACACATTGACTGGACAAACATGGATAGTTCAATAATTAATATTACCCAAGCTGACCCAACTTTAGTATATCTGTGTCTTATGACTAATTAATTCACATTATCTTTTCATGCACACTGTAGATCAAACAAAGTGAATTTTAGAATATGTCTCAATAAAGGAACATTTGCTATTTAAAAATAAACAAGTTTTTTCAAAGATTTACAGGGAAAACAAATTGTTGCATAACACACATGTTCATTAAATTTGAAACAAAATAAATCAAACTTTAGAATGACCTTGTAGTAATTTTCTATCAGTATATACATATATCTTGTCAAAAATAGCGAATTGCTAAGCTGCTAAAGTATTTTGAAATGAATACCAAATATTTGCTAGCAAGGAACTGATAGAATTTACTCATAGCCAGGACAATGGACCTGATTATAAGCATTTCTGGAGACATTAGAAGAAGATAATTAAATATAGCTTATAATTCTAAAACTTTTTTCAATAAACAATTTTATACACTGAAAAATATTAACTGAAAATCATCAAAAATCATGATTTTATGAACTTTGTTTTCAAAATTGTAATCATAAAGTAATCAAAAAGTAATCATGATTACAGGACTTTTTTCACAGTAATCGATTAAATTACGATTACTTGTACTGTAATCAGAAAAATGGGTGATTACTGATTACTCATGATTACTTGACAAACTGTAATCGATTACAACTTATTACGATTACTGATTATGATTACCCCATCCCTGTCTACTAAAAATAAAGTTGCTTAGCATATGAATTCCTATTACATCCAATTAAGGCAAAGAGGAAGGAAGATGGAGAATAGATATTGGTTCACCTATTATGGGGGGAGGGGAGGGGACAGATAACCTTAACATATCCATTGTGATTGAGATACTCATGCTCAAGAAAAGGAAGTTTAACTTATGCTTGTGGTCATTAAATCATGTACTAAGTAATTCATTCTTACATCAAAGCTGCCACTTTTCTTCTGTATAGCACTGACACGACCAAACAGTTTGTCAAAGTGACCCTCCACATCTCCACTCACCAAGCTAAACAAAATAAACACTGTACATCACTAAATGTTATATGCGTAGACATATTAATTAATATATATGTACTCAATCTAAAACATGTAAAAACTGACCTAAAATTTGCTGCCTTTAACTTTCTGTAACATATCGTAAAGATTTTAAAAGGAAATGGTTTTGACCCCTGATAACCAGCTTCATTGTTAATTAGCTTTTGTCAATTTTTTCAATGAATAATAACAATATTTAATAATTTTTTTTTTTCAGAGAATAAGGTTAAACATTTTGTTAAAAAAAAGAAAAAAACTGAACTTTGAATTTGGGGTTAAAAAGGACAAAAATCTTACATTTGAATTTTTTTTTATCACTAACGCTCTCTCATATATGCTGAAATCGCGTTCTGCAACATTTTAATGTGTTTTCTGGTAAGCAGTAAAGTAGAGTGTTTAAATTGTATATACAGCTTCAAACAGTACTCAGTTATCAACACACGCAAGTGCTTGCCCCAACTGCAGTTGTTCATATTTTCTTCTTTCTATTTGACCACCATTACACAGTACACACTCCCTTGACCAGGTCCAGTACAATCTCTTGATTTAGCTATATAGCTTTAAATAGCTATAAAGCTTTATTAAGCTATTCAGTATAGCTTAACTTAGCTATTTTACTGCACTTTTTTCTTAAAGGTGTAATTTTCTCAGTATGTACAAAAAAGCGCATCTTGGTGCAGTGACGATATACAACTTTGAACTCTTCTTAAAATAATGCATGTAAAAATCACTCATCAAATTACGTCTCCTTGAGAGACTTTGTACTCAAAGTTTTACAAGTTTTGGGGCTATACAAAGCAACTGATACAGTTACTTCTGCAATGATATTATAATGAAAACCAGTTATCATGATTATGTTCAACAAGACAATTGATTGGTAACAGTTCAGCACAATGAGAAGCAATCATACTTATCCTTGCCTCAAGGCAGCCAAGGTAGTGAACAGTTTCTAACAATAATTCTCTTTTTGCTTAAAAGTAAAAAGCTGCAAAGTTAAAACTTTCTTTGATTTTGGTTGTTGTTTTGATAGCCCATATTACAAATATGAAGAGTCAAATACAGCCTTTTTGTTTATTTTCAGCAAAAAAATAAACAACTTTATATTTTACTGGATTTTAACATTTTAAAAGGTAATAAAGCTATATAGCTATTTAAAGCTATATAGCTAAACACTTTAAGGACCTGTTGACAAGCCCACGAATTCCAACCGTCGCATCATCAACCACATTAGATTAAATATCATCAGATAATCACCATTTTTATAGGTCCCATTGAAAGAGAAAGTGGTCATTCATTAGAGAAAATCTTACTAACCCAAGGACCATGCTCTGTGGCAAGTTTGGTTGAAAGGAAAAATTGACAGCTTTTGGCAGACGACAGTCAGACTGACATTATATGTACCCTTCGATCAAAAAAGCTTACTGACAACTTAAGTTAAGATGGGCTATTAAAAAATTTCTTAAACTTACATTTTCAATGCCTTAGTCGTTGAAGTCATTGCGAGGAAGATGTTTTTAATTTTGCCGCTGATCCATGGGCGCCGCCATGTTTTTTTTTTTTATTATTCGATCATCCACTTGCTATTTCGTACTGTTACTTGATATATTCTTTATTTGAAAATCGATTTATAATTCGTTTTTCAATATTCAATTCTAGAAATAAATTGGTTAAAAGAGATAAATGTAAATGAAATACACAATATAATTTTTTATCAAATAAAATTACGTACACATTACCAAATTTCTAAATTTTCCGCGGAACTGCTTTGTTTACACATGTCTACCTGGGACGCAACACGCATCCGACTTCTGGAAAAGTGAGACAGATATTCTTGCCTAGGCAGTAACAGACTGAAGACAACAGACAGAAGAGATGGCTAACGGATTTGGGACGATAACTTGGTGGGGATTCAGTCCAGCTTTGGACCTTCAGGACAAAGGTACGATTTCTTTTTCACATCGAAATCTTTTGATGAATGATGTGTCAGAAAACTCCAGAATTGAAACAATAAAGATAGGCCTAGACTAAATGGTAATTGAAACCAGACAATATGTGTTTTGCTAAAAAAAAAAATTGCAAGGACTCAAACTGTAAGTTGAAGCCTTGTGCGATCAAGAAATAGCAAGTTTGATATTCATTTTCAGATTGCAAATATTGAAAATGGGCACAAATGCTTGCATTGGTTTATTTTTGTGTCTATGTGTCTTGAAAATTAGGATGCTTTAAAAAAGTTTTAAAGCAGTCATTCATTAAATTTTTATGTAATTGTTGTAATGTGTAGATAGAACATTCTATCATTATAATAAAATTGTTCTGTGGATCCTGTTCTAACTATATTGTGTGATACAGGGGTGAAAACTCTATAATTTATTGTTTTAAAAATTTATCATGGACAGATGACCATTCCATTTATTACAAGTATGGTACAAAAAGTGTAGGATATATATCATATAAATCTATTAAAGTGGTAAATACGAATCCCATATGTACTTTTGAGCATATTTGTTACAGATAAAAGAATTCTATGTCTAGCAATAGCTAAATTTCAAACTCTGATGACAAAAAACAGTTTTTAAAGATAATAATACACTATGCTTCTTTTCATTTCAGATTTATTAACTGCAGTAAACAGGATGAAAATAAGCGAGAAGGAAAATGGTTTGTGTAATTAATTAAACAAAATGTATGTATGTAAATTTATGATAATGAAGTGATTTAGTAGAGCAGTCATTCAGATTTTTGAAGCTTGTGTATCTATTTACAGCATGTTTATACTTCAAGTAAAAGTGAATTCAAATATTTTTCATATTCAATATTTCCACCATGTCTGTTTTTACTATTTAATTTTCTGATTTATTCTTTATTTGTTTTAGTAATTTTTAATTTTGAAAGTTCAAAATTCATTTAATATTGGAAGTAAACATTTTAAAAGATTTAATTTATCGATAAGTATTTGATTGTAATAAAATAAACATACTTTTTTAAAATGAATAATGAGTGCAGTAATTACAATAGAATATACATCTGTTGGATATGATAAAATGGCAGGAAAAGAAACTGTGCCTAAATAAATTACAAACAAACCCCAGTATTCACTGTAGAAATGTCTTCAAATTTAATTATTTATTGTACATAAATGACATCTTATGTGATAATTATTGATATTTTGAATTAGATGAGCTGAAGATTTTGCTGGTGGGGTCTGGAGATTTGAGACATGTTTTGATGACTATAGCTAGATCCTACCGCCACCAGCCCAGAAAGCTCCACGTAAGTAATCTACATTTCTACATCAAAGTTACAGTAATCCATGAAAATTCATCTTAATCTGAACACAAATGTTACACTATATTCTTGTAAAGAAAATTTCTACGTGGTTACACATACCGGCCATAGGATAATTTCTTCATAAAAGTTACACTAATTCACTGAAGATTAAGATAATCACAATTTTCAAGTATAAACTACACTAATCCATGTAAAACAATCTCAATCTCTACATAAAAATTACACGTACACTTTTACACATAAAACAATCTCTACATAAGTTAGTAAACTTACACAAGTTTACATAAATCCATGTAAATTCTCTACAAAAAAACTTAAACTTGTGTCTGAATTAAGGTTACCAGTATACAAGTATATGGCCAAAATAGATGGAGTCAGTACTCATTTTAATCTGTTCTGGAAATTCAGTTTGATTGCTAAGACTTTTTTTGTTTGATATCAAGCTTTACAAAGGTTCAAGATACATTAATAATATTTATTAAAGATAAAGGGTTGGTGCTTCACCTGGTAGCCATGGTATGAATTAAGATATCATTGGCTGAGATACAATTGTAATGAAACTTTAATGTTTGAACTATGATCAGTTGAAATATCTATATGCATACCACTTTTGCTCTCTGAGTTTAATATTCTGGAAAATGTAAAGGAGCTCATAGTACACAGATCTGAGCTAAGACCCATTATATATGTAATTACTTTGTAGTTTTACATTCTGGAGAATGCGTTGGAGTTGTATGCTAGAGACCTGTTATTTCTGGCGCTGAGTTTGGAGACACCAAAGCGGATGGGATTACAAGGTAAAATAAGTAATCATATTAAAAATAAACCAAAATCTTGTCACACCTGTATGACAGTCTGAATATTATGTAGCTTAGTAGCCATATATATACATGTAATTAATGCATGTTATGAATGCCCACACTTCTTAAGCTCTCTTTCATTTTAATGTTATAATTTATTTGTAATGTTTCTTTCCTATGCAGAGAAAACAGAAATGTTCCTTGAACTCTTTGGCAATCTTCTGGTCCGGAAACAGGCTTGTGAATATGTGGAGAAAATGGCAAACGAGTTCATCAAGTGAGTATTAATAAATGTGTTCATCATGTGAGTATTAGATAAGTATCACTTCAGTGTTTGATGTAATGATATAAATTTAATGTATTCTCTGGTTTATTAGATGTTACAGGATCACTTCAGTGTTTGATTTAATGATATAAATGTATTATCTGTTGTAGGATGGTGACAGATTCAGACTATCTCGCTCAGAAGCTACCAATGTTAGATCTCTCTCAGTTAAAGGTAACATTAAAAGCCTTGTCAAATTTCTGTAAGGATCTAAATCAGTTATGCCATCTGATCAGATAAACACCCAGATATTGTAAACCAATTTTTATTTTTGCCGCGAACTGGTCCTTAAAGTCACTGTGTCTATTAAAAACGTATCAAAAAAAAGAACTGATCGTGGAAATTAATTCTCGCAAACTAGTTTACCATTAGTAAATTGCAAAAATAAATTCGTCACGAATAAAAGTTGGTTTACAGTATTTCATCATTTGTGAAATTTTCCTCTGATACGAATTAACAATCGGACAAAAGATGATATTATTAAATATTTCACAAGGAAATTCTTTTAACTAATATTTTCTGGTATCCTTTTTTCAGTTTAAAGAGAGAGATTTTCTTGAGGGGATTTTCAAGTTCTGGAGAAATCCATCATCAGAAGTATTTGATGCTGAAAAACATTGGTAAATAGATTGTTTGGAGTTGTATTTAACACTGTGTATTTCATACTCTTAAGTACTGTTGCATACAAAATCTACCAATGTTTTTTTATGTAACATCACATTTACGTTTCATTCACACTATTATAAGAAATGCAAGGATTTTATAGAGAGTGTATATATTAACTGTAGTTATAGAAGTATGTAAGAATAATATAGAGTGATTTAATTATATTCTGCTTCAAAGGAGCGGGTATACCCTTTCACCCGTGTGTGTCTATCTGTCCATCTATGAAGCTGTCCATAACATTTTTGTCGCAGTTTTCTCTGCATGCGCAACTAATCATCGAAGATGTTTACAATTTTAGCACACTCTTTGTCTAGGCATGCCATAAAACCAGGGATTCATTTCTGTACAAATCCAATGTCATCTTCCTGTTTATCTGTGTCTGTCTGAATCATTAATTTTCTTCAAAGCTTTCTCAACAACTAATCATTGCAGATGGTTGAAATTAAAGCACACTCTTTGTTGAGGCATGCCTGGTGGGATTCATTTTTGAACCAATATTGTATAATTGTAGATTGGATGTTTTATCTTTGTTTTAAGGATATGAAACAGAGACAATTCCTAGGTCATGATATGACTGTAGATTGAATGTTTTAATTATCTTCGTTTTAGGGATATATGAGGCAATTCCTAGGTCATAATATGATTGTAGACTAAATGTTTTATCTTTTTTAAGGGATATGAGACAGAGACAATACCTAGGACCCAGATATGACTGTAGATTGAATGCTTATGATTGGGATTATCACATGAAACTGGTCAACAAAGAGGTTAGGAGGATTAAATCAGCTTTAAGCTTAATGAATACTGTAGAACCATTCTATTAAACATTTACTGAATACATTCTGTCCTTATATAACTTAGGGAGCATTCTACTATCTCAAACTAAAATTCTTTAGTAATCTTTTTCAAAGAATATAAATAATGTCATGTGTAGTATTACATGTATCTGATCATTCATCCATCATTTCAAGAGGCATTTCATCTATAATTTTGGAAGTTCGATTATAATTAAAGACACAGAATCTAATTCTGACCAACAATTGACCAACAATTATGAAGGTACTTGACATAATGATGTCTTTTTGCAGGCAGACATCATACACAAACATGAATACAAACGATGGAGGAGCACTGGGATAGCTTTTGAACCAAGGGAGGCAACTTATGACATTCCCAACAAAACACTGGCTTCAGGAGTCGTTGTAAATCAGGTAGGATGTACAAAGCTCAACAAAGGTCATCATTCATTAAAAAGGAGGTCAAGGTTATCAGTTATTTAAAGGTCACAAATGTTTATAATGAATAAGGAACTTATATATAGATTGCTTACAAGGTACAAAAAAAAATAAATAATTTTTTAGGTGATATACATACTGGGAAGGTAATCAGTTCTGAATTTTATCTTCAGTAGAGATATGAGATGTATCTGTGGGTATTATGACATGAAGTCTGTCTTAATGTGACTGTATTCTGACAGGGAGGGGAGAAGGTGATGCGGCGGGGATACTGGGGGGACGTCCTGGTCGGACCGTACCTGGCCTTTGGGATTCAATCAGAGGAGAAGTCTTTTTTCAAGAAATCAAACAACCAGTACACCAAGGTAACATAATAATAAATAATACCCAATAACACCCCCCAAGAAAAATACACCAAAAAAAAAAAACAACAGACACATACTGACAAAACTAACAGTAGAAATTATACTATAAATACAAAGGAATCAATTAAACGACAACAAATATCACCAAGGTACATCTGTAACATCAATAAAAAACACTAAAATTCGTAAGTAAATTCACCCTCAGTATTAAAAGGCTCAGTAATTAGATAAACATTTCTGGTAGTATCAAAACACAATACAGTAAAATCAATTATTTTCAGATTTCTCTGCAAGTGGCTGAGTTCAACATTTTATCACTGTTCCATGAGATAGCTCATAAAGAGAAGTACAGTCCACCTAAAATAGAGGAGAAATCTGACGATACGAAAGATAGTAAAGGGGGAGTCACAATTACAGGTAAACACTACAGTAACTACATTCTCTCTCTCTCTCTCTCTCTCTCTCTCTCTCACATAATTTCTCACAGGTATCCTTTGTGCCTATCTTTGAATTAGTAAATTAAATCATTCTGTTTCGTTCACCATGTAGAAATAACTGAAGAAGAAAAAAATTCAGGAGAGACTGATGTTAAGGAGTCAGGAGAATCTCCTAGTAATCCTCTAGGCCAGGCCTATGGTAAGAATTTTTATATCTACAATGTGGGCAAGGCATAATTTCATCAAAACTAATTCAAAGTAAGAATGTATCTGCATAATTCTTCATAAGCATGATATTCTTATGGACCCTTCCCTGCTCATGTTCTGCTCAGACAACTTGTTATTATCTTTTGGTTGTAATGATTATTATATTAAATTTCTATGTGTTCAGAGTATTTTCCCTGAATAACACTGTACTTATAAAAAATATTCATAGTTTTGATGTGTTTCTGAGTGAATATGGAAATTATGATGATTATGTTAAAAAAAATTGATATGCTTAAAATTTCTGTATCAAATGTTTTATGTTACAGAGTTATTACCCCTGGATGATGTTGTGATTATGTATTAAATGTTTTATATTACAGAGTTTTTGCCCTTGGATGGTATTATGATTATGTATTAAATGTTTTATATTACAGAGTTTTTGCCCCTGGATGGTATTATGATTATGTATTAAATGTTTTATATTACAGGGTGTTTGCCCCTGGATGATATTGCGATTATGTAGTAAATGTTTTATATAATTACAGAGTGTTTGCCCCTGGAGGATGTGAAGATAACATTCCTGCCACTAAATTCTCTTCCAGATCTCTCTAAGAAATCCAAATATAAGAACTGCTTCCACACTGTATACTTTGCTAACAGGTGAGTTAAATCAAATATCCTAAGGGGCTTCACATGACCTTCCTATGCCAGATAGGTAGAGGTCAGTGGTAAATAAGCACCTGTCTGTAGAACAAAGGTACAAAATCTGATGAATGTTCTTTGTCTATCTGTTTCCTTTCTTCTACTTATTCATGGTAATTACAGAGGAATGAAAGTTTTAGATTACATTTGCACAATTTTAATCATTTAGGCTGTTTTGAACTGAAATGCATTTCAGTAAGTGACTCCCGTTGTATAGTATTGACATATTCTATCAGTTTTTATTTTTCCCTGATAATCCTCACTCCCCTCTTTTTCCAAAATTGATTCTATAGAAAAGTCTGATATTATTTATTTTTTCATAGTAAAAAAAAGTAGAATTTAAAAATTCCCAATTAATACAGCTGATAAGGTAATCCTGCTTCTCTCATTGCATTTGCACTATGCCAAATGTAAACAAGTAAGGTGGCAATGAGTTTGTATCAATTAATTATTGATTCCAGTTTTAGCTGCTTTCAAAATCAATCCCATGATTTAGCCATCTTCCAAGAATAATATTCACTGGCCCTTTGGCTTTGAGAATATTGTACTCTTCAGTTTGCTTAATCATCATATTGTCTTCAAAACAGCAATTATTGTATATTGGTTAATGGAGATTGTTATTTGTTTCGGTTTAGTTAACGGAGACTGTTATTTGTTATAGTTTAGTTAATGGAAATTGTTATTTGTTACAGTTTAGCTAACGGAGACTGTTATTTGTTATAGTTTAGTTAATGGAAATTGTTATTTGTTACAGTTTAGCTAACGGAGATTGTTATTTGTTACATTTAAGTTAATGGAGATTGTTATTTTGTTACAGTTTAGTTAATGGAGATTATTTGTTACAGTTTAGTTAATGGAGAATGTTATTTGTTACAGTTTAGTTAATGGAGATTGTTATTTTGTTACAGTTTAGTTAATGGAGAATGTTATTTGTTACAGTTTAGTGAATGGAGATTGTTATTTGTTACAGTTTATTTAATGAAGATTGTTATTTCTTACTGTAACAGTTTAGTTAATGGAGATTATTATTTGTTAATGGAGATAGTTATTTGTTACAGTTAAGTTAATGAAGAGTGTTATTTGTTACAGTTTGGTTAATGGAGATTGTTATTTGATACAGCTAATGGAGATTGTTATTTGTTATAGTTTAGTTAATTTGTTATAGTTTATTTAATGGAGATTGATATTTGTTACAGTTTAGATATTATACACTTATCCACTAATTGTGAGTGTGATAGCCCTTTTATCAAATGGATTTTGTTATTTGTTATAGTTTATTTAACAGATTGATATTTGTTACAACTATTCCCCGAGGGCTTGCTCTTTTATCAAACCCGCGACAGTGAACTATTCCCCGAGGGCTTGCACGAGGGGAATAGTTCCTGTCAAGGGTTTGTTGAAAGAGCTATCCAACTCACAACCAGTGGATAAATGTTTTATTATACTGATGTATAATTACAATTTTTGAGGTTTGAATTATTTTTGAGTAAGATAATACTACAAGAATAATCTCACATCATGATGACGTCACAATGCTACTGAAGTCATTATGACATCATCAGTCAATAGATTTATCGCTGGAAATCAAAATTGGTGGCAAAAATTGCATGAAAATTTTCCGAGGGTGGATAGCAAAAACTATACCCCGTGGTATAGCTTTGCTATGCGTAGACTATCAAAGATAGCTATTTTACCTTCTGAACTTTATATAGAAAACATTTTAACAGAAGTATAATAATGGAGATTGTTATATATTACAGTTTGATTATATGTTACAGTTAAGTTGATAATATTGTTATTTGTTATAGTTTGGTTCATCTTTTAACTCCTGAGGTGGCGCCTATCTTCAGAGATTCAGCGACTGTGATGATAGAGACAGCAAGGTATCAGTATACAGCTAAAGTATATCATTGAGGGGGTTAGCAAGATTCCAGTTCCCCAAGACCAGGACTATTTCCGGAAGTGCAGCGTGCCTCGGGAAATAGTCCTGGCCGAGATGAACTATACTATACTATACTATACTATTTATAACTGTTTTATTATACCGATACAAATTTATATTGTAAAGATAACCTTTTAAAAAAAATATTCATTTCCAGATTAACTAATCATTATGTGTCGCAAATAACAAATTAGAAGACAGTTATTCCCTAATTCTAATGCAATCATTGCATTCTGTTGTTGTTTACATCTTATTTTGTTATATGAAATACGTCACAAAGAATTGTGTTTTTGCATCGCTCTATTATGACATCACAATGAAAAGCTATAACCGCAAATTAGCATGACTAGCTTTCGACCGAGGGATTAGCTAAAAAAAACTAATGCACGATGATTAGCTGATTCACAGCGATTTCTAGGGAATTGTGCAGATCTTATAATCACTTATTTTATATAGGGAAAAATCAGTAGAGGTATAATAATGGACATCATATTTATACAGCAAGACTTATTTATAACAATGTTACAGTTGACAGTTTATATTGGACATTTTTTCACTATGTTTTTCTGTTCTTCTTAAAACTGTTCATTTGTATTGCATAAACTATAATATCATCAGTCTAGGTTATTTTTTCAGCCATGTCTTTATTTCAGAAGTTAAATGCATTAAGTTGTGTTTACTAAAATTTTACAGGTATATGCTGGAACTAAAAGATGAACAAGAACTAGAATTTGCCAACAAAGTAGTGGGATTAGCTAAAGCAGCTGGTTGTCAGGTAAAATTGTTCAAAAGTTGTTGGATTAGCCAAAGCATTTAATTGTCAGGAATGCCTTATGTTGTTGGATTAGTTAAGACAGCCTTTTGTCAGGTAATGTTATGTTGTGGGATTAACTAGTGCAGGTGGTTGTCAGGTAATGTCGCTATGTTGTGGGATTAGCTAAGGCAGGTGGTTGTCGGGTAATGTTGTTATGTTGTGGGATTTGCTAAGGCAGGTGGCTGTCAGGTAATGTTGGATTAGCTAAGGCAGCTGGTTGTCAGGTAATATTGTTATGTTGTGGGATTAGTTAAAGGCAGATGGTTGTTAGGTAATGTTGTTATGTTGTGGGCTTAGCTAAGGCAGGTGGTTGTCAGGTAATGTCGCTATGTTGTGGGATTAGCTAAGGCAGGTGGTTGTCAGGTAGTGTTGTTATTTAGCTAAGGCAGGTGGTTGTCGTAATATTATTATGTTGTGAGATTAGTTAAAGGCAGATGGTTGTCAGGTAATATTGTTATGTTGTGGGATTAGCTAAGGCAGGTGGTTGTCAGGTAATATTGTTATGTTGTGGGATTAGTTAAAGGCAGATGGTTGTTAGGTAATGTTGTTATGTTGTGGGATTAGCTAAGGCAGGTGGTTGTCAGGTAATGTTGTTATGTTGTGGGATTAGTTAAAGGCAGATGGTTGTCAGGTAATATTGTTATGTTGTGGGATTAGCTAAGGCAGGTGGTGTAATGTTGTTATGTTGATTTAGGTGGTTGTGTGGGATTAGCTAAGGCAGGTGGTTGTCAGGTAGTGTTGTTATGTTGTGGGATTAGCTAAGGCAGGTGGTTGTCAGGTAATATTGTTATGTTGTGGGATTAGCTAAGGCAGGTGGTTGTCAGGTAATATTATTATGTTGTGGGATTAGCTAAGGCAGGTGGTTGTCAGGTAATATTGTTATGTTGTGGGATTAGCTAAGGCAGGTGGTTGTCAGGTAATATTGTTATGTTGTGGGATAAGCTAAGGCAGCTTATTGTCAGACAGGAAATGTTTTCTCTTGTGTTATGCCCTACAAGTGTTTTTGGAGGGAAAGAGTCTAAAGGAGGGAGGAATGAGTGGTAAGATGGGACCAATTGCTGATGGCCAGATACCTTGGTAGCACCTGATTAAAGAATATCAGGGGGCCTAGAATCTTGGTCTAGTCTTTCAAATTAAATTTTCTCTTCTCCATTTACTTTTATGTCTACTTTTTCAAATAAACCTTTGCAAATTTGGCCTTAGCTTTAATAAATTTTATTTTTGTCTACTTTTCCTGTATTTACCTTAGTCAGGCAGTAAGCAGTGTGCTATTTATGTTGAACTCTTTGTAAGGGCAGGATAAACCCCAATCAGTTTAACTGTATACAATATTTTATTCATCGAGTTGTGTCTTTTGTTGTATTGAAATAATCTGTTAATCTAACTGAATTTTTGTTTTGCTTTTAGGATCCAGGAGATTTTGATGCTAAATCATCAAATGTCATAACCTTCAAATATGAGCGCCCCTCCTCCTGATATTTATTGGATCTGAGTTTCATCATCATTATCATTTTGAGAGACATTTATTGAACTATTTATTGACACTCAGTGACATCAGTTCCTTTTAATATGGTTTTGTTCATCCTTATAAGCCATGTTTAATTTAAAATATTCATTATCAAAGATTAAAATATTTTATTTGCAATGAACATGTTGTCTTGATCTCTGTTTCATTGTCATTTTTGAGTTGGCTCACGTAGCGAGCTACTCCTTGTTGACACAGCCGTTTCAGAACTGTAAAATTTATCACGCATTCAGCAAGGTGATCCATATGCCAAATATGATAGTTCTAGCAAAAAATGCTTTTGTTTGAGTTATTGTATAAACTTAGGTTGTAAAAACTGTATAAAATTTCATACTGTTACATTACTTATAAAGAAATTTTTGTTTAAATATATGTAAAATATACAATTACTGCATAAAAATTATGAATAAATGTTCAAGCATGTTAGGCGGATCTAATCTTCCCATCTGAAGTTTATTTTTAATGGACCTAGAATACTCCCTCACACAAACACCTAATGCTCTCATTAGATGTAGCTAGTGTGATTGATTTGCAGTGGGAATCTTTAAACTAATTACTCCATAACACTGACCACTGTAGCTAGTGTGCTTAAATTCATTATAGAATCCAGGTTAGCAGTGCTGCTTTTCACAATAATACGTACGGAAGCCCATTAGTGCAAACCTGTTTATATAAAGGAAATTTAAAGCAATATACACTTTATTTTTTAACCGAACATGGAGACATATTATATTCAATCTCTTAGATGCAAAATAAACTGAATATAAGGCATGGTGTCCAGATGTATGAAAAAGCTCAATTAATTGAGCGAGTCAACTCGCAGGCCCTTCAGGCCTTTGATTATGATTTAAAAACAAAGAATACTGCCTAGTCTGACAGACACTGATTGGGCTGACACTGACTTTACTAATGAAACAAATTTGTGTTTTCTTGGGACTTCATTATAAGGTTGCACTAGAGCTGCAAGGAGTTTATATACAACCATCTTGGACATTAACTTGATGAATTTATAAAGATGTCAAGCCTAGCTGGGTCACATGTTCAAACCAGTAAATCTCTTTTAGTAGTTTTGAGAATCTCAGTCAAGCTGTTAATTGTACAAATTACAGTTCAACTTGGGTATCTTCAATTACTGGGCTCAACAGGTTCAACACACTGCATTCCAGGGACATGTAAAAGTACCCAGATCTTATTATGCATATCAAACTCCAATTTAAAAATTCTCACTGAATTCAAACTCTTTCCAGATATTTTCAATTAAGATAAAACAAAAGAGATCTTCATATAAAGAAACAAGATTTATATTTTTTAATGTTTAAAACAATACAAACTCTTATTGCACTTGAAAACATGGTCAATATCAAATCAGCACACATAAACATGGTCCACATCACAACCAGCACACATACACAGACTGTTCCACGCGAGTGACAACTGGATGAATGATTGGTTCTAAGGGAGGCTACTGTTTACAGTCTTTATATATTACTGGCTCCTTGTTTTTCACAGGCTTCGATAACTTGTTGTAAGTTTGTATCAAATAAATCACATCTGTAACAAATCAATATTAGAGTTAAACAATAAGAAATTTCACACAAACAAGGTCACTATAAAATTAAGCAGTGTGCAGCCAAAACATGGATACTGGTGTGAATTTCTTACTCTGTTGATATAATGTCATAATGGACAGTCATCAGAAAAACGCCTATGTTTGGGGGAGTAGAAAATTGTCCCAATGTTGACACCAGGTAAATTTTGCTCTTTCGACTATAAATATATACTGAGATGAGCAGGTAGTCAACAATACAGAAGTCATAATGTCCAAGTTCTTACATTTACGGAGGAAATATCAATGTGACCATTGATGGATGTTGACATATACCAAGTGGGTGTCATATCCCACATTGTTAACACATCTAATGTTGAGCTTCCAAAATTTACTAGACAGTACAGACAGTGCTTAATTCCATTTAAAGACAATACACACACTTACCGTACAGGCATATCTACAGAATAGAATGGGTTTTTCAGGGCAAAGTCAGAAAACACCTCATACATCTTGCGTAATAATATGTCAACCCCTCCTTGTCGTGGGTCTGTTAGGGCGATAAATTTGATTCCTGCAAAAATAAAAATATTAAGTTTTCTGCCATATCATTACAAAGCATAAGTAAAACTTACCTACTATAAGTCAGCTATGACTAAATAAGCAGAAAATTTTACCAAAGTAAAATTTGTTTCAAATAAAGTTATGATATAAGCCACAGGGGCAACTCATCTGTTCTGTTCTCTATTAGATATATAAAATATTAAAATATTAATTAAAAATTTAAATTTGGGTAATAAAGAACAGTATATAAAATGCCCTGTGCATAAGCTTACAAGAATTAAATTTAGTTACAATACTTGAACATGATGAAAATGAAGGCTGGTTTCTCACTTTCTCCATAGAAGACAGTACCTGTCATTGTTTGGTAGCAGTGTAACTTGAATCCATCTGTTTCCAGAACTTCAATGCCCGATGAATGTGGCTCAGGAGATAGCTGAGATCCAATGGCAAATAATCTTCAAAAAGGATTAAAAATCATTCGTTACCTATTTAATTTACAGGTATTTATTTATTCAACAATGAGCATAGACATTTTCAAATATTTTTATTTCCACTAATTTCCACCTGTTAAAAACATTATGTTTTTTTTTTAAATAAAATACATAAAACTTGTTCTGTATAAGCAAATGTGGTCTGTATTACTCACGAATGAAACATGCTGCCCAGCATAATTCGCTCGTTGGTGGTGAGCCTTGTCCGACCAAACTTGAGGTTGATTGGGTAGTTCTGGGGGGAATTAATGATTTCCATGGCATCTTTTCCATCACTTTGAAGAAATCTTCCTTCCACAGGCACCCCATTTATTGCCAAAAGTGTATGTCCAACTAGAAGCAGAAAGGTTGTGTTATATAGCTGGTAATTGGCAATACTACTCTATTTACTAAGCTCCTAAAGTTTAATAATAAAATATTCAACAACTGGAATCTATGGTGGCATATTTCTGCCCCCTTCATGGCAGAGTTTTTCACTCTACGATTCAATCAGAAATGGTAATACCGCCACCATTTTATGAACTCATTCATGGCCAACAACATATCTTGCACGTCAACATAGTTATCTTGCATGTTGACATAAAGAAGTCACATGTTGACATAAATAAGTCACATGTTGACATGATGTTGATATAAACATGTTGCATGTCTACTTATAATTTAATTTTAGTGTAGACAATGAGACAATTTTTCCTCAAGAAAAATGCTTCAAATTGAGCATATTTTTAAAGTAACGTAAAGCGGAGTAAAACATTTTTGACATTACTCATTGCGACAAAGGCAAGTTATGTTATACAAAATGGATTTAATGTTTTACCCAATCAAATGATGTGTTACAACAATAATTTAATTATATAATTATGTTGCATGTTAACATTATCTTGCATGTAGGGGGCAGAAATATGCCACCATAGACTACCAAGGAAAAAGTTTGGTTTATATTAATGTTAAAAGCTTAACTTTCTTCATAGCCTACTTCAATAACAAACTGTTAATAAAGACTCTGTGTTAACAGATTCCATGTCTCTGTGAAGGTAACGGGTTCGTTCGCCCGATCTACCTGTTCGCAGGAGTCCGTTCGCGCAGAGTCCGTTCGCCCGAAATATTTTTCGCCCAATATCTTATTCGCCCTATATGTGGTTTGCCAAATACTTATGTATACTTATAAATATAAACTCTGTTTATTTCTTTACGAACTTGGGATATTTTTTCCCAAATTCTGATACGAAGAACAATTTTTTTTTAGTCTTAATTAATTTTTGATTTGATACTAATGTTTTTTCATGACTTAGTGTTTACACTATAGTTAATTAGATGATTAATATGATTATCAATGTTAATGAGGGGGATACATCTGTGTTATTTTTACGAATTGCGCTATGTTTTGAAAACAAAGGACTGAGACGTTAATAGGCCCATTATAGTACTGAACAGCGGATGTTGAAGGTTTTACCTTTGAAGAATCTCCCTTTGATCTCAAAAAATGAAACATAAAAAAATGGAAGATAGAAATTTTGGAAAGAAATTGATTATATTTTATTCTACATTAAATGGGCGAACGGACCCTGTGCGAACAAGTTTTAGGGCGAGCGGACTCTGGGCAAACGGTAATTTGGGCGAACGGGAAATCGGGCGAACAATTTTTAGGGCGAACGAACATGGAACCCTCTGTGACTGAGACATGAATCTGCATGACTCAGACAGTCAAACTACATCTAAGATCTAGTGTCTATCACAGGGACGGCAAATTTATTCATAGAACAATGTAAGCTTTTACAATAATCAGTGAGTTGCCACTGGTTATTCTTTACATTGCTTTACAGATACAACTGCCGACTCCTCTGGTCTTTCAGTTTCACCTTTGATTCCATCTCTTTCTCCAAATGCTACGACGAGTTTCTCATCGTGTTGCTTAAGAACAAGCTCTATTGGAAAACTGAAAGTTTTCTCTACTTCTGGTCTCTGTGTGTAGTGATCATATTGAAAGATCAACCCTCCAGCTTTGTTTATAATAAAAATACTAAATATTCCCATGACTTTTCTCCATTGAGATTTTTACGTATCTTCCGGTACGTCGATTTACCCAAATGGACCCAAATGGACCCAAATGGAACCCAAATGGACCCAAATGGACCCAAATGGAAATCAAATGGACCCAAATGGAAATCAAATGGACCCAAATGGAAATCAAATGGACCCAAATGGAATTCAAATGGAATTTTTAATATGTTTTACTGCGGTTTTATTAACTTTTACTTGTAAATTAATTACTGTTTTGATTATTTTAAGCATTATATGTGTTCATGTATGTTTGTGAAAATTAATTAAATACTATTTACAATATATTATTATTTTAATGTGTTAAAGTACGTTTTTTTCCTTACGAATAAATATATTTGTATGTGATTATATTTATTTTTTTAAGGGGGATATATAATTGATTTCAATTATTAATGGATAATTATCCAATAGGATCGATGCATTTATAATATAATTTGGAGTACTTTGGAATAACCAATGGGATTAATTTATATCTTTGAGAAGATAATTATGAGACATTTACATTTTAAAAACACGCGTTTTGTGGAAAATTCTTCCTACCAGAATTTTTCTTCAAGGAGAATTTGGATTCTATGTACGGTAAGTCTTTTTTTCTACATTAAATGATTTATTTCCTATAAGATATTAAAGAAGCACTGATTTCATTAAGTGAATCAATAAATATTTCCTTTTATTTTACCTAAGAAATAATGTAATATTATACTTTACTCCGGCTACGTATATCGACATTGATAAGCATACTTTTGTATTCATTTAAAAAGAAGAAATAAAGGAACGTACATACAAGATATTTTAAAATTAAATTATCTTTAAACATGCAATATAGATTAATATAAAAGACATCAATTTGATTTTTGCTTATAAACCAAGTACAATCATCACTTTAATTATACGTATAAACATAACAATTACAATAATCTTAATCTAAATGTTTAATTTCTTAGAAGATATAATTGTTTACCCGTATAAATTAGACCTCCTTATAGGTGATACTGTTCTATAGTAGGGTAATGACGGTATTGTTATGAAAACAACCGATTATTTGACACGCGTCACATGATTTGTGTACTCCTAATAAACAAAGGAAGTATTTCCAAATTACACAACTCCTCGCATTTTGTTAAATAAATTATCTAACATTACAAAAAATATTTACTACATTGTATAGTAAAGCATAGTTTTTCTTTATATGTCAGTAATCTCTGTTTTTAGAAGAAATCTAAATGTATACCATTTTAATTTCGATCTGTAAATGTTTGAATTTAGACATATACAATAAATTTACATGTATACATACAATCTATCTCTTCTTAAATCTTTGTATTATATGAATTTGAGCAGACATAAAATTATTAATTATATATTTATATTTTTTTATACAACATGTACAATCCAAACATTCAATGGAATTTGCTATTTTACTCTTACAAATTTTTCTCCCAATATTCTAAACATTTTGATAATAGGCACGAAATAAAATATGACTTTACAAATGCTAATTAATGTTTTATTTTTGTTACAGATTCCTTTCACAATGCCGCGCAAACAAAAAACCAAGAAGAACGAGTGGCCCTGTGGTCGTTGTAAAAAGAACTGTGTTTCGTCTTGTGTTTTCTGTGCTATTTGTGAAAAGTGGTACCACTGTGCTTGTGAAAATGTAACTTTGGACAAACTTAAAACCATATCAGACAATCCAGAGGATTATATCTGTGATACCTGCCGAAGTGACGATGGGAAATTCGACTTTCTGATGGGACTGGAGCGTCTGAAGCAGGTAGGGATATTATTCTTTATATATCAAAAGTACCAGACTAGGGTATGGAGTCAACGTTCAGAAATAGTAGATAAAATTTAGTACAATTTTAAATATATGGAAATGCTTAAGATATTCTTCCCACAGGTACTTGTGGACAGGACCCCCCCCCCCCCATATACACCCCTGGTCAAAATATTTTTTTTTTCTTTTTTGTCATGAATTATGTTTCTAGTACTTATTTACAACGTATTCCATATGAAAAATCCAAAAAATAACATAGATTTAACGATTTACTAAAAAAGTCATACCCTGGTATTATAAAATAGAGAAGGTAGGTCACTTCGGTTGTTTACATCGGACCCCTCTGGAATATCGGGCTTAAAGTTTCATACACCTACTACATGTCACCAAAATGTGGCATGATATCTTGTTTCGGTAGATATTTTTGTCTTTAATCGTGCCATTTAATTGCCCAGACATTCCCCAATTATCCGAGTATTCAGCGTCAAACGTGAAAATTTGGAAATGTCAAAGCAGAAATTACGGAAGTGATCCAAAAACGACACCTAGCGGGTAACTTTCGAGTTCCGAGTGTCATAGAATAAAGGGAAAAGTCAGAGGACTACGAAAAAGTTCGGGAAAATTTTGATAGAAGAAGTCGAAATTGATTCATTAGAATTTAAATTTTGCTGCAGATTTTCGAGATGAATTAAGGTACAATCATTTTAAGAGGATTTAGCACTGATACAATATAGTGTTTTAAAAATCGCATAGAGACATTAAATGACATGTAAACCACCCCCCTTTCTACGTGGATATGTTTAGGCAAACTGAACTTTTATTTTCTAGTGACTGTGTCTGCGTAAAGGTGGATTTCTGTTAATGCGTTAGTTTAAAAAATAAATACAACCAGAAATGTGCTTATTCAAAACATTCCATTCGCTGTGAGTGTGAGTTCTGAACTCGCTAATTATTTAATATATGGGAAGGAGTGGTGCGCGTCATTACAGGTTAGAATTTTTGTTTCGATTAAACTACAAATGTAGAGGAAGGCGTTTTGAGAGAAAAAAATGCAAGTTTTTATGAATAGCCGTACAAATACATATCCCATCCAATATTCAGTCGTCAAAATCCAGTACTACAACTTGACAATATTATTAAACGATGGCTGTTAGGTAAGACGTACCCAAAGAATTTTTTAAAAGTCTCTAAATTTATACATAGACAGGCTCGTAGGAAGCAATTTCAGACTGGGGGATGGGTAACAGCCAAACATTTTAAGTTAAGGCATTATGCTTAGTATGCTATCAACTAAAAATTCCTCAAAGCAAAAAAAAAAATGTCACTGGTTTTTATTGAGGGGGCACGAGCTTATAATACCTATGTTTTCTACAGTATATTATATAATATACTGATATTATTCTTACGGCAATGTTAGATAAATGAAAAGAAGTTAAGCTTCTTTAACAAAGCAGCTAGATATACACAGTCAAGACCAGAAACAAACTCCGAGGCTGTAGTTAGGACAATAAACGAGAGCATGTCGTAATGAAAAGTTCCGATTTTCATTTATTTTTAAGAAACGACTCATATATGCTTAAATTCTTTGGCAAATGAGAAATATTGTATAAGATTATTAAATTAATGATATCGGAATTATTGTACAGTGGGGGTGGGGGTTACATATCTTTTAATGTCTATATGCGATTTTTAATAATGGTATCAGTGATAAATCCTCTAAAAAGAATACTGGTATTAATGATGACTGTACCTTAATTCATCTCGAAAATCTGCAGCAAAATTTAAATTCTAATGAATCAATTTCGACTTCTTCTATCAAAATTTTCCCGAACTTTTTCGTAGTCCTCTGACTTTTCCCTTTATTCTATGACACTCGGAACTCGAAAGTTACCCGCTAGGTGTCGTTTTTGGATCACTTCCGTAATTTCTGCTTTGACATTTCCAAATTTTCACGTTTGACGCTGAATACTCGGATAATTGGGGAATGTCTGGGCAATTAAATGGCACGATTAAAGACAAAAATATCTACCGAAACAAGATATCATGCCACATTTTGGTGACATGTAGTAGGTGTATGAAACTTTAAGCCCGATATTCCAGAGGGGTCCGATGTAAACAACCGAAGTGACCTACCTTCTCTATTTTATAATACCAGGGTATGACTTTTTAAGTAAATCGTTAAATCTATGTTATTTTTTGGATTTTTCATATGGAATACGTTGTAAATAAGTACTAGAAACATAATTCATGACAAAAAAGAAAAAACAATATTTTGACCAGGGGTGTATATGGGGGGGGGGGGTCCTGTCCACAAGTACCTGTGAGTAATCTCTGTTTTTAGAAGAAATCTAAATGTATACCATTTTAATTTCGATCTGTAAATGTTTGAATTTAGACATATACAATAAATTTACATGTATACATACAATCTATCTCTTCTTAAATCTTTGTATTATATGAATTTGAGCAGACATAAAATTATTAATTATATATTTATATTTTTTTATACAACATGTACAATCCAAACATTCAATGGAATTTGCTATTTTACTCTTACAAATTTTTCTCCCAATATTCTAAACATTTTGATAATAGGCACGAAATAAAATATGACTTTACAAATGCTAATTAATGTTTTATTTTTGTTACAGATTCCTTTCACAATGCCGCGCAAACAAAAAACCAAGAAGAACGAGTGGCCCTGTGGTCGTTGTAAAAAGAACTGTGTTTCGTCTTGTGTTTTCTGTGCTATTTGTGAAAAGTGGTACCACTGTGCTTGTGAAAATGTAACTTTGGACAAACTTAAAACCATATCAGACAATCCAGAGGATTATATCTGTGATACCTGCCGAAGTGACGATGGGAAATTCGACTTTCTGATGGGACTGGAGCGTCTGAAGCAGGTAGGGATATTATTCTTTATATATCAAAAGTACCAGACTAGGGTATGGAGTCAACGTTCAGAAATAGTAGATAAAATTTAGTACAATTTTAAATATATGGAAATGCTTAAGATATTCTTCCCACAGGTACTTGTGGACAGGACCCCCCCCCCCCCCCCCCCATATACACCCCTGGTCAAAATATTTTTTTTTTCTTTTTTGTCATGAATTATGTTTCTAGTACTTATTTACAACGTATTCCATATGAAAAATCCAAAAAATAACATAGATTTAACGATTTACTAAAAAAAGTCATACCCTGGTATTATAAAATAGAGAAGGTAGGTCACTTCGGTTGTTTACATCGGACCCCTCTTGAATATCGGGCCTAAAATATCCCTACTACATGTCACCAAAATGTGTCATGATATCTTGTTTCGGTAGATATTTTTGTCTTTGATCGTGCCATTTAATTGCCCAGACATTCCCCAATTATCCGAGTATTCAGCGTCAAACGTGAAAATTTGGAAATGTCAAAGCAGAAATTACGGAAGTGATCCAAAAACGACACCTAGCGGGTAACTTTCGAGTTCCGAGTGTCATAGAATAAAGGGAAAAGTCAGAGGACTACGAAAAAGTTCGGGAAAATTTTGATAGAAGAAGTCGAAATTGATTCATTAGAATTTAAATTTTGCTGCAGATTTTCGAGATGAATTAAGGTACAATCATTTTAAGAGGATTTAGCACTGATACAATATAGTGTTTTAAAAATCGCATAGAGACATTAAATGACATGTAACCCCCCCCCTTTCTACGTGGATATGTTTAGGCAAACTGAACTTTTACTTTCTAGTGACTGTGTCTGCGTAAAGGTGGATTTCTGTTAATGCGTTAGTTTAAAAAATATATACAACCAGAAATGTGCTTATTCAAAACATTCCATTCGCTGTGAGTGTGAGTTCTGAACTCGCTAATTATTTAATATATGGGAAGGAGTGGTGCGCGTCATTACAGGTTAGAATTTTTGTTTCGATTAAACTACAAATGTAGAGGAAGGCGTTTTGAGAGAAAAAAATGCAAGTTTTTATGAATAGCCGTACAAATACATATCCCATCCAATATTCAGTCGTCAAAATCCAGTACTACAACTTGACAATATTATTAAACGATGGCTGTTAGGTAAGACGTACCCAAAGAATTTTTTAAAAGTCTCTAAATTTATACATAGACAGGCTCGTAGGAAGCAATTTCAGACTGGGGGATGGGTAACAGCCAAACATTTTAAGTTAAGGCATTATGCTTAGTATGCTATCAACTAAAAATTCCTCAAAGCAAAAAAAAAAAATGTCACTAGTTTTTATTGAGGGGGCACGAACATATAATACCTATATTTTCTACAGTATATTATATAACATACTAATATTATTCCTACCGCCATGTTAGATAAATGAAAAGAAGTTAAGCTTCTTTAACAAAGCAGCTAGATATACACAGTCAAGACCAGAAACAAACTCCGAGGCTGTAGTTAGGACAATAAACGAGAGCATGTCGTAATGAAAAGTTCCGATTTTCATTTATTTTTAAGAAACGACTCATATATGCTTAAATTCTTTGGCAAATGAGAAATATTGTATAAGATTATTAAATTAATGATATCGGAATTATTGTACAGTGGGGGTGGGGGTTACATATCTTTTAATGTCTATATGCGATTTTTAATAATGGTATCAGTGATAAATCCTCTAAAAAGAATACTGGTATTAATGATGACTGTACCTTAATTCATCTCGAAAATCTGCAGCAAAATTTAAATTCTAATGAATCAATTTCGACTTCTTCTATCAAAATTTTCCCGAACTTTTTCGTAGTCCTCTGACTTTTCCCTTTATTCTATGACACTCGGAACTCGAAAGTTACCCGCTAGGTGTCGTTTTTGGATCACTTCCGTAATTTCTGCTTTGACATTTCCAAATTTTCACGTTTGACGCTGAATACTCGGATAATTGGGGAATGTCTGGGCAATTAAATGGCACGATTAAAGACAAAAATATCTACCGAAACAAGATATCATGCCACATTTTGGTGACATGTAGTAGGTGTATGAAACTTTAAGCCCGATATTCCAGAGGGGTCCGATGTAAACAACCGAAGTGACCTACCTTCTCTATTTTATAATACCAGGGTATGACTTTTTAAGTAAATCGTTAAATCTATGTTATTTTTTGGATTTTTCATATGGAATACGTTGTAAATAAGTACTAGAAACATAATTCATGACAAAAAAGAAAAAAAAAAAATTTTGACCAGGGGTGTATATGGGGGGGGGGGGTCCTGTCCACAAGTACCTGTGAGTAATCTCTGTTTTTAGAAGAAATCTAAATGTATACCATTTTAATTTCGATCTGTAAATGTTTGAATTTAGACATATACAATAAATTTACATGTATACATACAATCTATCTCTTCTTAAATCTTTGTATTATATGAATTTGAGCAGACATAAAATTATTAATTATATATTTATATTTTTTTATACAACATGTACAATCCAAACATTCAATGGAATTTGCTATTTTACTCTTACAAATTTTTCTCCCAATATTCTAAACATTTTGATAATAGGCACGAAATAAAATATGACTTTACAAATGCTAATTAATGTTTTATTTTTGTTACAGATTCCTTTCACAATGCCGCGCAAACAAAAAACCAAGAAGAACGAGTGGCCCTGTGGTCGTTGTAAAAAGAACTGTGTTTCGTCTTGTGTTTTCTGTGCTATTTGTGAAAAGTGGTACCACTGTGCTTGTGAAAATGTAACTTTGGACAAACTTAAAACCATATCAGACAATCCAGAGGATTATATCTGTGATACCTGCCGAAGTGACGATGGGAAATTCGACTTTCTGATGGGACTGGAGCGTCTGAAGCAGGTAGGGATATTATTCTTTATATATCAAAAGTACCAGACTAGGGTATGGAGTCAACGTTCAGAAATAGTAGATAAAATTTAGTACAATTTTAAATATATGGAAATGCTTAAGATATTCTTCCCACAGGTACTTGTGGACAGGACCCCCCCCCCCCCCCCCATATACACCCCTGGTCAAAATATTTTTTTTTTCTTTTTTGTCATGAATTATGTTTCTAGTACTTATTTACAACGTATTCCATATGAAAAATCCAAAAAATAACATAGATTTAACGATTTACTTAAAAAGTCATACCCTGGTATTATAAAATAGAGAAGGTAGGTCACTTCGGTTGTTTACATCGGACCCCTCTGGAATATCGGGCTTAAAGTTTCATACACCTACTACATGTCACCAAAATGTGGCATGATATCTTGTTTCGGTAGATATTTTTGTCTTTAATCGTGCCATTTAATTGCCCAGACATTCCCCAATTATCCGAGTATTCAGCGTCAAACGTGAAAATTTGGAAATGTCAAAGCAGAAATTACGGAAGTGATCCAAAAACGACACCTAGCGGGTAACTTTCGAGTTCCGAGTGTCATAGAATAAAGGGAAAAGTCAGAGGACTACGAAAAAGTTCGGGAAAATTTTGATAGAAGAAGTCGAAATTGATTCATTAGAATTTAAATTTTGCTGCAGATTTTCGAGATGAATTAAGGTACAATCATTTTAAGAGGATTTAGCACTGATACAATATAGTGTTTTAAAAATCGCATAGAGACATTAAATGACATGTAACCCCCCCCCCCCCTTTCTACGTGGATATGTTTAGGCAAACTGAACTTTTATTTTCTAGTGACTGTGTCTGCGTAAAGGTGGATTTCTGTTAATGCGTTAGTTTAAAAAATAAATACAACCAGAAATGTGCTTATTCAAAACATTCCATTCGCTGTGAGTGTGAGTTCTGAACTCGCTAATTATTTAATATATGGGAAGGAGTGGTGCGCGTCATTACAGGTTAGAATTTTTGTTTCGATTAAACTACAAATGTAGAGGAAGGCGTTTTGAGAGAAAAAAATGCAAGTTTTTATGAATAGCCGTACAAATACATATCCCATCCAATATTCAGTCGTCAAAATCCAGTACTACAACTTGACAATATTATTAAACGATGGCTGTTAGGTAAGACGTACCCAAAGAATTTTTTAAAAGTCTCTAAATTTATACATAGACAGGCTCGTAGGAAGCAATTTCAGACTGGGGGATGGGTAACAGCCAAACATTTTAAGTTAAGGCATTATGCTTAGTATGCTATCAACTAAAAATTCCTCAAAGCAAAAAAAAAATGTCACTGGTTTTTATTGAGGGGGCACGAGCTTATAATACCTATGTTTTCTACAGTATATTATATAATATACTGATATTATTCTTACGGCAATGTTAGATAAATGAAAAGAAGTTAAGCTTCTTTAACAAAGCAGCTAGATATACACAGTCAAGACCAGAAACAAACTCCGAGGCTGTAGTTAGGACAATAAACGAGAGCATGTCGTAATGAAAAGTTCCGATTTTCATTTATTTTTAAGAAACGACTCATATATGCTTAAATTCTTTGGCAAATGAGAAATATTGTATAAGATTATTAAATTAATGATATCGGAATTATTGTACAGTGGGGGTGGGGGTTACATATCTTTTAATGTCTATATGCGATTTTTAATAATGGTATCAGTGATAAATCCTCTAAAAAGAATACTGGTATTAATGATGACTGTACCTTAATTCATCTCGAAAATCTGCAGCAAAATTTAAATTCTAATGAATCAATTTCGACTTCTTCTATCAAAATTTTCCCGAACTTTTTCGTAGTCCTCTGACTTTTCCCTTTATTCTATGACACTCGGAACTCGAAAGTTACCCGCTAGGTGTCGTTTTTGGATCACTTCCGTAATTTCTGCTTTGACATTTCCAAATTTTCACGTTTGACGCTGAATACTCGGATAATTGGGGAATGTCTGGGCAATTAAATGGCACGATTAAAGACAAAAATATCTACCGAAACAAGATATCATGCCACATTTTGGTGACATGTAGTAGGTGTATGAAACTTTAAGCCCGATATTCCAGAGGGGTCCGATGTAAACAACCGAAGTGACCTACCTTCTCTATTTTATAATACCAGGGTATGACTTTTTAAGTAAATCGTTAAATCTATGTTATTTTTTGGATTTTTCATATGGAATACGTTGTAAATAAGTACTAGAAACATAATTCATGACAAAAAAGAAAAAAAAAAAATTTTGACCAGGGGTGTATATGGGGGGGGGGGGGGTCCTGTCCACAAGTACCTGTGAGTAATCTCTGTTTTTAGAAGAAATCTAAATGTATACCATTTTAATTTCGATCTGTAAATGTTTGAATTTAGACATATACAATAAATTTACATGTATACATACAATCTATCTCTTCTTAAATCTTTGTATTATATGAATTTGAGCAGACATAAAATTATTAATTATATATTTATATTTTTTTATACAACATGTACAATCCAAACATTCAATGGAATTTGCTATTTTACTCTTACAAATTTTTCTCCCAATATTCTAAACATTTTGATAATAGGCACGAAATAAAATATGACTTTACAAATGCTAATTAATGTTTTATTTTTGTTACAGATTCCTTTCACAATGCCGCGCAAACAAAAAACCAAGAAGAACGAGTGGCCCTGTGGTCGTTGTAAAAAGAACTGTGTTTCGTCTTGTGTTTTCTGTGCTATTTGTGAAAAGTGGTACCACTGTGCTTGTGAAAATGTAACTTTGGACAAACTTAAAACCATATCAGACAATCCAGAGGATTATATCTGTGATACCTGCCGAAGTGACGATGGGAAATTCGACTTTCTGATGGGACTGGAGCGTCTGAAGCAGGTAGGGATATTATTCTTTATATATCAAAAGTACCAGACTAGGGTATGGAGTCAACGTTCAGAAATAGTAGATAAAATTTAGTACAATTTTAAATATATGGAAATGCTTAAGATATTCTTCCCACAGGTACTTGTGGACAGGACCCCCCAATATAAACCCCTGGTCAAAATATTTTTTTTTTCTTTTTTGTCATGAATTATGTTTCTAGTACTTATTTACAACGTATTCCATATGAAAAATCCAAAAAATAACATAGATTTAACGATTTACTTAAAAAGTCATACCCTGGTATTATAAAATAGAGAAGGTAGGTCACTTCGGTTGTTTACATCGGACCCCTCTGGAATATCGGGCTTAAAGTTTCATACACCTACTACATGTCACCAAAATGTGGCATGATATCTTGTTTCGGTAGATATTTTTGTCTTTAATCGTGCCATTTAATTGCCCAGACATTCCCCAATTATCCGAGTATTCAGCGTCAAACGTGAAAATTTGGAAATGTCAAAGCAGAAATTACGGAAGTGATCCAAAAACGACACCTAGCGGGTAACTTTCGAGTTCCGAGTGTCATAGAATAAAGGGAAAAGTCAGAGGACTACGAAAAAGTTCGGGAAAATTTTGATAGAAGAAGTCGAAATTGATTCATTAGAATTTAAATTTTGCTGCAGATTTTCGAGATGAATTAAGGTACAATCATCAATATTATTTGAAGAGGATTTATCACTGATACAATATAGTGTTTTAAAAATCGCATAGAGACATTAAATGACATATAACCCCCTCCCCCTTTCTACGTGGATATGTTTAGGCAAACTGAACTTTTATTTTCTAGTGACTGTGTCTGCGTAAAGGTGGATTTCTGTTAATGCGTTAGTTTAAAAAATAAATACAACCAGAAATGTGCTTATTCAAAACATTCCATTCGCTGTGAGTGTGAGTTCTGAACTCGCTAATTATTTAATATATGGGAAGGAGTGGTGCGCGTCATTACAGGTTAGAATTTTTGTTTCGATTAAACTACAAATGTAGAGGAAGGCGTTTTGAGAGAAAAAAATGCAAGTTTTTATGAATAGCCGTACAAATACATATCCCATCCAATATTCAGTCGTCAAAATCCAGTACTACAACTTGACAATATTATTAAACGATGGCTGTTAGGTAAGACGTACCCAAAGAATTTTTTAAAAGTCTCTAAATTTATACATAGACAGGCTCGTAGGAAGCAATTTCAGACTGGGGGATGGGTAACAGCCAAACATTTTAAGTTAAGGCATTATGCTTAGTATGCTATCAACTAAAAATTCCTCAAAGCAAAAAAAAAAATGTCACTGGTTTTTATTGAGGGGGCACGAGCTTATAATACCTATGTTTTCTACAGTATATTATATAATATACTGATATTATTCTTACGGCAATGTTAGATAAATGAAAAGAAGTTAAGCTTCTTTAACAAAGCAGCTAGATATACACAGTCAAGACCAGAAACAAACTCCGAGGCTGTAGTTAGGACAATAAACGAGAGAATGTCATGATGAAAAGTTCCGATTTTCATTTATTTTTAAGAAACGACTCATATATGCTTAAATTCTTTGGCAAATGAGAAATATTGTATAAGATTATTAAATTAATGATATCGGAATTATTGTACAGTGGGGGTGGGGGTTACATATCTTTTAATGTCTATATGCTATTTTTAATACGCTATATGGTATCAGTGATAAATCCTCTAAAAAGAATACTGGTATTAATGATGATTGTACCTTAATTCATATCGAAAATCTGCAGCAAAATTTAAATTCTAATGAATCGATTTCGACTTCTTTCTATCAAAATTTTCCCGAACTTTTTCGTAGTCCTCTGACTTTTCCCTTTATTCTATGACACTCGGAACTCGAAAGTTACCCGCTAGGTGTCGTTTTTGGATCACTTCCGTAATTTCTGCTTTGACATTTCCAAATTTTCACGTTTGACGCTGAATACTCGGATAATTGGGGAATGTCTGGGCAATTAAATGGCACGATTAAAGACAAAAATATCTACCGAAACAAGATATCATGCCACATTTTGGTGACATGTAGTAGGTGTATGAAACTTTAAGCCCGATATTCCAGAGGGGTCCGATGTAAACAACCGAAGTGACCTACCTTCTCTATTTTATAATACCAGGGTATGACTTTTTAAGTAAATCGTTAAATCTATGTTATTTTTTGGATTTTTCATATGGAATACGTTGTAAATAAGTACTAGAAACATAATTCATGACAAAAAAGAAAAAAAAAAAATTTTGACCAGGGGTGTATATGGGGGGGGGGTCCTGTCCACAAGTACCTGTGTCAAGAATTTGAAATCCTCTTACAGAAGTAATAGATAACAAATGGAGAAATTATGAAGATATTTAAATATTTTTTTTTCTTAATTAAACATGACTTTTTTTTAAATTAATGATTATGAAAACACAATTTGGATAGGTACCGTAGTATTTAATATTACCTGGTCTGGTACTCTCTTTTATTATTATGCATAGCTTAAATATTTTGTTATAGTATGTAAGGTAATAAAGCGTAAAAAGGGTTTTGATAAGTATAAATTAATGTTGATTTCCACATTAAGCTTCATATGATGATGATGATAATCATGCATATCTTTTTACGCTTTATTATTTTTTTGTTGTTGATTTAAGATCTGTAGACTGTAGAGTTAGAACTTGTCGTGTGTAAGAAATTGGGCATATATATTCTTTACGTATTTTTCTGTGAGGATGTTTCATAATACTAAAAATGATTTATGTGGTAAAATATGAAAACACTATTCATTTGAATGTTATTTATTCTGGTTAAATAAAAAATATATACATGTTATATACTTATATATCAATCTCAAGTATTTGTACAATGAGTCAGTCAAAGTAGTAATAAGGCCACAATACGATAAATTCAATGTCTACACAAGATGCGAACTAAACGACACTGAAACTTTTTCATCCCAGACACTGTGCCTTCTGTTGTTGTGCTAAGATGAACTCGGTCTTTGTCGTAGTGAAATGGGTATCGGATGTCACTAAAAGTCACAAAGTATTGACCGTAGGTTTTCCTGAGATGTCTGTTAAGGAGTTTTCTTTTCTTGTCAAATACACTTTTCGTTAATCCAGATGATCGAAAGTTTCCTCTTGTCATAATTTCACACACATATACATGTTCAGCTACACTCTTTGCATCACGTACGATACAAGCAATATTGTCATAAATTTTTTTCGGTGAACAATCTTTACTTATGTCATTACCTCCCAAACATACAAAAACTGTTTTGGGCTTAAAACACAACATTTCACGTAGTAAGCCTGTATGAGGATTATCCGCATATATATATATAGGTAGGTATTGTATATATAGGTAGCTCTTAGTTCAATATATACCCATGTAGTTATTAAATAGTAGCTTTATCGAATTAGTGCAAGTTGAAAAAAAAATATTTGTTGTGCCTTTTTGTTTTTAGCTTTTATAAAACGCCTTTCACCAAATTAAATGTACCATTTTTAAGCGGATATGCATTTTAATAGATTTGCTGTTGTTTGTATATGTATTTTGTTCTTTTTAGTTTCCATATAGTTCTTCTTTGTGTATTTTTAAAAATTATTATCTATTTATTTAATTTCAGTTTAATAATCGAATTTAATTTTTTTTTTCCACATTCATCAAAGAACATAAACTAAAAATTACATTATTTTTTCTCTATTCTTCCTAATTTTCGAAAAAACCTTTGGCTTTTCTTTACAATTTAATTGATTTTTTATTTTTTGTTTTTCAAATTCAAAATTATGGCTCTTCTTTGGGATGGCCTCCACGTGGCAAGAGCTGGGCAACGTTATCTATAGACTTTGATAACGGCTAACGATCCCTATATTTGATTATCTAAATATTATTAAACATTTATTCATTTTACTTTGATCAAACTTTAATAAAACAGTTATTTATCGATATAAATTTTAATAATTAACTTTAAGAAATGACTACAATAAGAAATTGAACGATAAACTAATTTTATTTTACATCTAAATCCTTCGAATACTCAAATAATTTTTTTTTTTCACTTTATATAACGTTTAATATGAAAAATATTATATTTTAATTTCCATTTGGGTCCATTTGATTTCCATTTGGGTCCATTTGATTTCCATTTGGGTCCATTTGATTTCCATTTGGGTCCATTTGGGTCCATTTGATTTCCATTTGGGTCCATTTGGGTTCCATTTGGGTCCATTTGGGTAAATCGACGCACCCCGTATCTTCTAAAGTTATAGTCTCGTTCAACCAGACCCTCGGCTGTCTCCGTAAATCTCCGACCACCCAGAGGGTCTGGTAAAGATACGTAATATCGTTTGTAACGCCAAAACGAGGCTTACCAAAATTCTGGTAAAGTTTTTGATTGGCTGAAAAGAACACACCTCCATAATTTAAACAAATACATGGTAAATCGACAGAAAAATAACTTAAAGTTTTAAAAGTTAAATGTCTAAAGGTTAAAGCAGAAAAAGAGGAATAATTTTATTGTTTACGGTAATGTCAACGGGTTAAAGGTAAGTGTGCTTTATAAAATGTCTTGTATTTTTTTTTTATTTCCGGAAGTTAAAGTGAAAGTAGTGCAACTACCTGCGGAATACATATTTCTTCGATTGATGTTGTAATTACTCGTTTTATGTCCAAAATTAAAGATCAGTTTATCAATATAAACTCACAATCTAACAGAAGAAACATGTTAAATATTCGTTTCAAAAAAAGGTCATCAGAACATAAACAAGATAGCGCCCTCTGACGGTAACAAACGCTTATGTGACTCTTTACCAGACTCTCTGCTGGTCGGAGTTTACGGAGACAGCCGAGCGTCTGGTTGAACGAGACTACTAAAGTTAGAGAGTTCTACTTCACGGCCCATAACTCCGGATGTTTTTGTCACAAAGCACTGCACTGCAGACCACCGTGTAAGAATTTCATGAAAAATGTAAGTTATGGGCTACTATATAATTCTGTTAATTATAGAATGGTTAAAAATAAGCAACGATGGATATAGTTTACGTTTAATTGTAGAAAAAATGTATTAACTTTATTGAATATTTTGTTTTCAATCGTTGTCGGTATTAGTCATAGAGGATGTGACGTCATTTTCTGTTGTTGACATTTTTTTGCTACATGTGATTTCCAAATGTGTAACAATCATGTAGAGAATTGATATCAGGGTATTGTTATTCACCAGAACACTATTTCTTATCTGATTTGAACATCAATGCCCTGAGCTGTTGAGGGCATATAACATGTTTAAAATACTAACAGTTACAGTTATAGTAAAGCTAAAAATACTCATGATATAGAGTTAAATGTTTAGGCACAACTGTATGTTTGAAGTTTGATTACCTTGTTTACTCAACACACATTAATTGTGTGTTAGATGATGGGTCATTTTTATTTCCCTGTCAGCATGGTCAGCAGAATGGTTATTACATTTCTATGGTAAAATAACTTCTGTTAATTCATCCAAAATATGATGTCTAAATGATTATTTTATAATATTGCATCAGACCAAAAAGGTTGATCATAAAATGGGGTCTGGTTTAGTTATTTAGGCCATTTCTGATTTGCCTTTATTTAGGCCTTTTGTTGAGAAGGTTAGTGGGAGTATTAACGAGCCATTATTTATACTCCTCGACAGTTAGGGGATCCCCCGCTGCACTGGCAGCATGTGCAACGACAAACAACTTCTGAAAATGTTCCAGTGTATATCCAAGTAGTAGTCGATGAATATAAAATTTCTTTCCTTCTACAACTAAAATTGTATATGTGTAAAGACTGCATTAATTCCTTCAAAAACGGATTCAGTGGTCTTTGAAGATGATGTATGCATGGTCAAATTTTACTGCCAAAAGCTATTCACTATGAGTTCCACTCTTAAGAGCCATGCAGCTACAGTGTAATATATAGCTATCTGTCAGATTTAAAATCTTAAATCAAATGTTTCTGTATTAAATTTTTAAATTACAGTTGAACTGCAGTATTTTAATTGAGAAGTTTATAGTGGGAGTATAATAACAAGCTATCAGATACCGAAGTTCAACTGTAATTTGATGTCCAAGTGAAGCTCCAGCTTTTTACTCTTTAAGTATTTCACCCTGGATATATATCTCTAATCCTAAGATTAATATTTCAAAGTTTTTTCTTGGTGCCATTGAGTTCAAGATAATAGGTTTTGACTGTATATAGAGTTTCTCATCTAGTTTGACATTTAGAATCCTATATTACTTCGGTGGTCAGGCAGGTGTGATTGCTCAGGTCAGGTTTAATGTTTTATTTGGATTACTTGAATGTAATGACTAAACTGATTGATTTGACATATCAAAGTCTATTTCATCAAAAGGAGGAGGGGCAAACATTACTGCATTATACTGTAAAATCACTTGTTCTTATGGCGGCAAAGTTTTGTGGTTTGAGCAAGGAATATTGTTTTGTAGGTGGTGGTGGTGGGGGGGGGGGGGTGGTTGAATTGAGTAGTTATGTTTGTAAAATTATTAATTTATGGAGGACAGTGAATTTGTAGAGTAATCTTTAGCTTGAAGACATGGATATTTAATACTGCTGAAAAATGGAGACGTCTCAATAGTATATCAATTTTTAGAAGCACCCAAGTTCTTTATATCTCTTTCATATAAATTAACATAAAAGAAAAACAGATATTTATAGTAAAATCTCATTGGTTGAGGGACATATTTGGTTTTAGTATTGATAATTTATTTCTTTTTAATTATACCGTATAAGCAGAATTTTTAGTATTGGATTTAATTTTGGCATTATTAGCAAGGAACCTGAGATCGTTAAAATTATATATCGCTAAAAATTGTGTTTTCTTTTTAATACTCAGCTTCTTAAGTGAACATTTTAAAAATTACATCTCACTAAAAATAAAATACCAATTTTTAAGGAAAAAATCACTAAATTTGTGTCTCGATAAAATGTCCAGTTACACAGTATTTTACAATACATGTACTTTCAAATGAAATTATGTGTTTTTATTTGGAGTAAAATATTTATTTTAGGAATGACACTTTCTTCGGCCAAATTATTCAAGAGTAACCTGGTTTGGGTCAGTTTATGCTTTATAAATCCTTTCACCTTACTGTAAACCAAATTAATAAGGTTTAAATAATCAGGTGTGTACAGAAATCAATGCATACTGGACGGTGATTCATGCTGTATAATTTGGTTTCATATTTACACAGGTACAACATAGACAGGAGAAATCTAAATCAATACACACAGCAGCATCTCAGGCCCCTGTGTGCAGTCTCTGTGTCTGATCAATTAATTACCCCTAACTAGGTCACAGTTTGTATGGCAACTTAATTGACAGAGTGCTATTTATAGATTCCTAAATTCATTCAATATTTTTAGCTTGAACATGTTGAAGGAGAAAATTAGACAGAGGTACAAGTGATTTCATCAGTTACTATTTATAGAACACCTGAAGCATGATAGCCTGAGGTGGAATTGTCAACCTCTGTCTGTTCAGTTAACAGTGAATGGGACACATCAAGTTTCTACATCAGCTTTTCTAATATACCGTAATATAATTTTGTACAATTTATGTAGGTTACAAATGAAGATGTAGCAAAGAGAAATCAGGAAGCCAGCTGCCTGGAGATGATCAGATTGAAATTGATGATAAACAGAGATACCTAAGTCACATACAGGTAAGTACAGGTAAATTACAATATGTACATTGTATACATGTAGACTGGAACTGGTAGTACTGAATAGACTTTTACACTAAAATTCAGATTCAGAATCGCATTTGATTAATGATTTGGCTCCATTTATGTATCTTATTCTTGAGCATGTTTAGAAATCTGTAATTAAAAATAATTGATAAGATATAGAATTTGATAGGAAGAACCAGCATTTTACAATGTACAATAAACATTCTGTGTCTAACTTTGAAATGTATTTGGTAATAATAAGCTTAATATTTTAAATTCATGTTTGTATATAGTGCCTATGACATAAAATGTGACTTATTGGCTGTTAACAGTTTCTTTATCAAGATAACAGAACTTACTGTCACTTGTTGTTTACAGTTTTTTACCACAATAAAATGACTTACTGTAACTTAAGTTGTTTACAGTGACTTGGCCATAACTTGACCTGTTGTTTACAGTGCCTAGTCATGATAACTAGATGTGTTATTTACAGTGCCTCTGTCATGATAACTAGACTTACTACATATGTAACTTGTAACGTTGTTTACAATGTCTTTATCATGATAACATGACTTACTATAACTTTTTATTTACAGTGCCTCAGCTGCCATGAGTTGATCTGACAGAGAGTTGTGATGGCAGGCTGTGACATACCCGGTGCTTGCTATCATGACTACGCTAACGACACAGCTCTGTCTCTGTCACTCAAACAGTTTCAGCTGTCCAAAAACATCGTATGCCAGAAGTGTGGACAGTTCCATGAGCCGTACGGGACTCATCTTTATGACTACCACCAAGCCGTGGACGAAGATCTCATGTGTCAAGTAAGTAGTCGTGTTAAGTCATCTATATGACTACTACTAGACTTAATAAATGAAGATCTCATGTGTCAAGTAAGTAGTCATGTTTAGCCATCTACATGACTACTACTAGACTTAATAAATGAAGATCTCATGTGTCAAGTAAGTAGTCGTGTTAAGTCATCTATATGACTACTACTAGACTTTATAAATGAAGATCTTATGTGTCAAGTAAGTAGTCATGTTAAGTCATCTATATGACTACTAATAGTCTTAATAAATGAAGATCTTATGTGTCAAGTAAGTAGTCATGTTTAGTCATCTGTATGACTACTACTAGACTTAATAAATGAAGATCTCATGTGTCAAGTAAGTAGTCGTGTTAAGTCATCTATATGACTACTACTAGACTTAATAAATGAAGATCTCATGTGTCAAGTAAGTAGTCATGTTAAGTCATCTATATGACTACTACTAGACTTAATAAATGAAGATCTTGTAAGTACCGTAAATCTGGAAATTTTTTACATCGATTTTATTTTGCGAATTTGGGTCAAAATGCTGCTGATTAATTTTTAAGTTTCAAAATTTTGCGAATGATCACCGCTTTGTTTACATTTTCTTATTGATGATTTATCTTTAAGAAAATATTTTTGCGAATGCAATGAACTCACAAATTTGCTAAAAATTTATCTACAGCAAAAGTTTCCAGATTTACGGTAGTCATGTTTAGTCACTTGTATGACACTTTATATTCCACAAAGCAATTTATAAAAAAAGCATAAACTGTTCCTACCCAGGTTATACCAGTATAACTTGGGTAGCTAACCCTAACCCTAACCCATAAAAATTCATTCCTTATTTCAATTTTCCATCATTAAAGTTGGAAAATAAGAAAACTTTTCTTTAAAAATGTCTTTGAATTGTGCATATTTCAAATGTAATGTCAAGCAGATTTATATGTTGTTGACGCAAGTCATTGTGACATAAGCAAAAAAGTTATACCATATAAATTCATTTTTTATCTAATCAAATGATGCATTACAAATGAAATTAAATTATTAGAATATGAGTGAAGATATCTCATTTGTCAAGTAACCACAATTAGTTACCTATTTTTGACAGTTGACTTCCATTTGGCTGTGGTCTACTGTTTAATTTAGTGTTTTTTAAGGAGTTTTTTTTTCCCGCATACTGTGTAAATGGAAATTTTAGCAAGATGCAAATTTAGCGATTTGTCTTTAAAAATTCATTTGGTATTTTATTTTTAGCGAGATGTAATTCTAGCGATTTTAAAAAGCTCACTAACGAAGCTATTACAAATAAAGCGCAATTAATTTTTAGCAATTTTCAATTTTAGTGATCTTGGCACCCTCGCTAATAATGCCAAAATCAAACCCTTGCTAAAAATTCTGCTTATACAGTATTTCTTGTACATACATATGTATTTAAAAATTAGTGAAATTTTCATAGCTTTAAACATAAAATGATATTACCACATAGGATCTTTCAGATGATATTATCAAACTGACAGAAATAATTCAACTAAAATGGATACTCGCTGCCAATAATTCTAAATTTTCTCTACTTTCCTTAAATTTTAAGGATATATTAGTTTTTATTATATGCATCATTTTTAAAAATTTTTCACAGTAAGTCCCTTATTATTAATTTTACTTACATTCAACAATGTCTTCAAGCCTATGATTGTGTGAAAATTTTAATTAAATTCATTTTTCTAAAGTAATTTTGAGAAGCAGTAAAAAAGAGATGTTTTCATATGCTGCTGTTCTGCCAAAAATGTAGTCACTGCTAGATCTTAAATTCAGTTTATCATTTCTATTTAAAGTTGCACAATTGTGATGAAAGAAAAAATATTATCTTTTAAATTGCCTACACTTTAATACATGTATAGAAGACATAAAAGAAAAAACACTTTGGATATTTCATCTAGTCAGAAAGCAGACAAGAATTCCTACTTAAGTTACCCATGAAACTCTATTGACAAAGATTTGATTGTAAGGGTGTATATATTTGTTTAAGTTGCCAGCTGCACTTAAAGATCACAACCTTAACATTAGTGTGTATTATTTTGGAATCTTCTATGACCTTTTGATGTAATATTGACAGATCTGCCTTCAGCCTTTGGTGAACCCTCTGGACACTAAATGTGGCCATACCTACTGCTCAAGGTGCCTGAAGAACTACCTCAAAATCCAGCGACAGTGTCCCGTGGACAGACAGCCCCTGGCCGTTCACGATGTCCAGTCCTCCAGTATCTTAGTACGCCGGTAAGTCAATAATGTATAGTCATCTAGTATTCTAGCACAACAGTTAAATGTACAGTCCTCCAGTATCCTAGTAAAATGGTTAGTCAGTGATGTATAGTCATCTAGTATTCTAGCACAACAGTTAAATGTACAGTCCTCCAGTATCCTAGTAAAATGGTTAGTCAGTGATGTATAGTCATCTAATATTGTAGTACAATACTGTAAGTATTGTACAACCAATGTTTAAGAAAATTGTTCAAGCAATGTTTAAGAAACTATCTGAGAATTTGATAAAATGATGTAACTTACAATATCAATGATTGAATGAAATGAAAGAGTTCTTTCCCTTTAACTGCAATCAATATGCTAGTCCAAAGAACATATTTGAGG
This sequence comes from Saccostrea cuccullata, assembly GCF_032062105.1. Classification (NCBI taxonomy): domain Eukaryota; kingdom Metazoa; phylum Mollusca; class Bivalvia; order Ostreida; family Ostreidae; genus Saccostrea; species Saccostrea cuccullata. Next base: position 195,841 of record NW_026924820.1, read on the forward strand.
CCAATAGCTATGCAAAGAGGAGCTAACTCTGTTAACACTGTAGGAATCTTTATTCTTAATAATTCTCAAAATCTAAAATGTTTATATGCCTTTTTTCTTTAAAACTATTAAGTATTATATCTGAGGTTAACAAAAACTCATTCTTTATTATGATTGACCAGATAAACTTTTGCTTCTTTTTTACAATATAGCAAATCAACTTTTTATGAATTTCTAGTTTGCAGTAATAAGTGTAACTGTTACCTTTCTGTCCCAATGAGTTATTTTTAAGTGTACCACTTATGACTTAGTATATATAAAAACTTCTTTTATGTATCGGTCTGTATTGAAGTATTTACAAAATCTAATTAAGTCCTCATCACTGCCTTGTCACTTGTTGTTTGTCGTCTTAGTTACAGTGTCCCCTGGTCTCAGAAAAAAAACGTTGGATATGTCTGTCTATAAAATAGATTTATTAATATGATGTGTTCTTAAAGTATTGAAATATACTAACAGTAACTGATTTTTTTTTTAAATGAATGACTTGTTTATTTTTTTTTATGTGTAATTTTAAAGGACCTTACACCATAAGTCTTAATAGTTTAGTTTTAACAATGTTAGTTTGAGACATTTTTCTTTAAACATGTTAAAGAATAGGTCCCCATTTCTAATTATTCCCATTATTTCGGACTATTCAGTATCTCCTGGAACTATTTATCGACAGAGAATGTGTGGTTATTTACGTATGGTGACGGAAACTAAAAAAGAACAAAAAGATTAATTAAATTATCTGGAGATTACATGCAGCTTATCAGCACGGTTGATTGGAGGACAGTAACATTTCAGGTGTCCTATTGATTGATGTAATACCCGACACTTACAGAACATTCCTAGCATCCATTGATAATGAAATCAATTTCCAGCCACTACACATCATCAGCATTCTCACTGTTCATTAACTAATCCCTTGGATGTCAACTGAATGCCTCTACAAAGGCTTTAGGAATGCGGGATGCAGTTTGTATGAATTAGGAATTACCTTTTGACACACAATAATCTGTTTATCAGAGCTAATTTTTTTTACCATGCTTTAGTATAAAGAGAGAGCTAGAACCATAGCTTGTAACAGAGAATGTTCATGTATTTTATAATAACTTTTTACATGCAATCAACTCGTAAGAGTTTCTGCTTGATTATGGTATTTTGACATGTACAGTATTGTCTTGGTTGTTAAGAAGGTGTGAATTATGAAAAATGGTATTTTTTATGTTTTTTTTATTAATAATGAGAATTTTACCTTCCATATTTCAACACATGACGTATAAGTATCTCTCACTCCTGTTAGAGGTAGGAGCTGCTGGGATACTAGCTAGGGTCTCAGAATTATAAAGCAATGAAGAAACTGTTAGGCAGCATTTTTCTGGCAGTAAAAATAAAGCCATATTGATTTTGTCTTAAGTTAAAAAGAGAGATTACTTGGATGAGCTATTGATTTGGTATTCAATGCATTCTCAGACATTTAAGAAAGCCAAAAAATGCACACACAGATGATGGTCCATTAGACTTGAATTCCCTTGGTTATAGAGGCTAACCAAGGGTATCATTGACAACCCAGTAAACAGTGGTATCATCCCCTGGTTATAGAGGCTAAGGGTATCAGTGACTGCCCAGTAAACAATGGGATCATCCCCTGGTTATAGATACTAATTAAGGGTATCAGTGACTGCCCAGTAAACAGTGGTATCATCCCCTGGTTATAGAGGCTCACTAAGGGTATCAGTGACTGCCCAGTAAACAGTGGTATCATCCCCTTGTTATAGAGGCTCACTAAGGGTATCAGTGACTGCTCAGTAAACAATGGTATCATCCCCTTGTTATAGAGGCTCAATAAGGGTATCAGTGACTGCCCAATAAACAATGGTATCATCCCCTGGTTATAGAGGCTCACTAAGGGTATCAGTGAATGCCTTGAGTAAATATACTTCCAGTAAATAATTGTATCATTCCCTTGTTGTAGAACATAAACGTACCAAAGCCCATACCCCCTCCCCCCAAGCTAATTTAAAGTCTGCTTAGTATTCAATTGAATCATTCCTGGTTATAGAGGCTTATATATAAAGTATACAGTAAATAATTGTATCATTGAAGGTAGGAAGGCAGGAAGATGCTGGGTTTAACTTAGTAAGGCACGCTTTCTCAAAAAAAATATAATCCGGCCCTCTAAGGACCAGAGGTAGATAATTACTGAGAGCTTTGTTAATGTAATTATAGAGCCTCCGGACATTTAATAGTAGAGGATGCTAGTCCAAGCCCTAAAGCTGGCGTCAAAAAGCCGACCCCCAGATCGACTCTGATGAGCTTGTATCAATAATTAAATGATGGCTGTCCTTATGTTTTAATTAAATTGAGCAGCTTTTCCAGATCCTCTGATTAAAATGGTGATGCAGTACTGTACACCTAGTCTGTTTTATGAGACTGTATATATGTTTCCTGATACAATTTGTTCTTTCTGAAACTTCGTTGGTTAGTTTAAGTGTTTGGATGAAGTTTGATAAATGTGATCTTTACGTTAAAGGTCAAAAATTTTGAATTCTAATTGCATTTATTTAGACAATTTAAAGCTGTAAGGCACATACATTTTGATTGGTGATTTTATCACCGCAATCCATCAGCCCTGCAGGCTTGTATTGCATAACTTGATTTAATATAGACATGATAGAGAGAAAGTCCTGTTATTCCCATATGTTGGCCTTTATATTGAGTATATTACATGTTTATAGAAAAGAAAATGTAATACAGGTAGTATTTATGAAATATCTTACAATTATACATGTTTTGGGGTAAATAGGAAATTTATTACTTTTTGCAATCTATTTCTTTTGGAAGTGAAATAGACATATGTAGTTATATAGGGTAAATAACACGTAGATATAATTTTATACTGCTACACGTTATACATACGTACACTGCTGGAATTGTTTGTGTGAAATCCTGGTCAAACCTCACTGTATTTGACAGATGAAGGCTTACTTCAGAGGATACGAGTTAATTAAGAATTCAGGAATGATAATTAGCATTAATCTTTCTCTGAGTTGGAACCAGATACAAAGTGTGTATGGGGAGCAAGCCTTTTCTGTAAGTTGAAATTACAACAATATCGTACTAGTTAGTATATTAAGTGTAGTTGTAATTAAAACTTTGATTAGGTGTGGGTAATTCCAAAACCTGCTATTAGTAGTTACAATGTGTGGTTTTTGTGGTAAAATTAAACAATTTATTAATAAATAAAAAAGTCCATGTAACAATATGTGTTTATTTTATATGTTTAAAAACAAAATTTAATGCTATTATTACTGAATGGTACGAGTATAACAATTATATTTAATTAAAGTATATACTTATTATTCACAAGTTTTAATTTTAGTAAAGGTTATCATACCAATTCAAATGTACCCCCACCCCCGAGGTGAAATGAAAATTAAGAATATTTTGGGTGTTTCGATTCTGTTGATGTTTTGAGCTGGTTTTCAAGCAAAGACATTCATTTTGTTTTTTTAGTAAAAAAAGGCAGTGGGAGGGTTAAAATGTACTAGGAAACCGTTATTAAACATATGAATGAGTGAAGTATTCAAGTACTTTTATGATAAAAATAAGTGACAGTACACAGTCCCCCCCCCCCCCCCCCCCCCTCTGAAAAAAAGATTTTTGTGTTTGGACAATGGACAAATTTTCCTTTTTTTTTTGTAGGTTGAATTTTTTTTCTCTTTCAATTAGCCCCCCCCCCTCCCCAACACACACACACTTTTAATTTGATTCTGACGCCAATGTCTATTGATTTGTATTGCAATAAGTAACAGTACATTTCTTTAGAAGTTGATTACAATAAGCATGATAGGTATCAAAACATAGATCTCTATTGATGTTTATTTTAAATAGTGACAGTACATATCTATTGATGATTATTTTGAATAGTGACAGTACATTTCTATTGATGTTTATTTTAAATAGTGACAGATAAATGACAAAAAATCTCTTGATAATTATTGTAATAGATAACAGTAAATCTCTATTTTATTTAATGTTTTTTGTTATAAGTGATAGTACATCTCTATTGAATTTTTTTGTAATAAATAACAGTACATCTCTATTGAAGTCTTTTGTAATAAATAACAGTACATCTCTATTGAAGTCTTTTGTAATAAAAACAGTACATCTCTATTGATGTTTTTTGTAATAAATAACAGTACATCTCTATTGAAGTCTTTTGTAATAAATATACATATCTATTGAAGTCTTTTGTAATAAAAAAAGTACATCTCTATTGATGTTTTGGTAATAAATAACAGTACATCTCTATTGATGTTTTTTGTAATAAATAACAGTACATCTCTATTGAAGTCTTTTGTAATAAGTGACAGTACATCTCTATTGAAGTCTTTTGTAATAAGTGACAGTACATCTCTATTGAAGTCTTTTGTAATAAGTGACAGTACATCTCTATTGAAGTCTTTTGTAATAAATAACAGTACATCTCTATTGATGTTTTTTTGTAATAAATAACAGTACATTTGTAGTGATGTTTTTTGTAATAAGTGACAGTACAATGTACATCTCTATTGATGTTTATTTGACGTTTAAGTGGCTTTCAAGCTTCTATTTTGTGGTTCCTTTTTTCAATTCTTTGAAATTTTTTTTTATGTCCTCTTAAAAATGTTCTCACACATCTCAAAATCCTGCTTTACCTTCAGTTTTCTTCTGTTGTATGTATACCTGTAAAGCTACAGTCTTGTCAGAGATGTATGTTTTTTTTCTGACAATACACTCCAAGACCCATTATCCTTACACAATTCTCTCTCCTATCCCAGTAGGATGATGGGATGAGGCTTATAATTAGTTTTTGACACAGATGTGCATATGTCTACTGGAGGACTACGGTAGAATACTTGATGCAGACCCTGGTATAATCTGTCACGCTGTCTTACACCTTAGATTGACTGGGGCAGCTGTTGTTCTCTTCTTTATTGCATTTTGTTGTAAAGTTCTGTCAGGGATCTAAGAGAAATTAAGATCAATACAAAACAAGTCTCTCAAAATGCATACTTTCAGCATACTTGCTTTAAGTAATAAAGAAGCATTTGGCTGTATCATTTTTTTTAGTTTTCAATCCGTCTTTCTATTTACTGTGGGAGCAGTGTATACCTAGGTTTACCTTACATCTACACCTGTTGTTTTACTAATTGGTCATACATTTTACAGAGAGGCACCTTTAACAATACAGAACAGAATCTGAATCAATAATCCCTGAAATTATAGGTAAATAAATGGTATTTACTGTGGCTGCTCTGTTTGGGTGATTATTTAATTGGTGTTCCCTTAAGTATACACCTGATACCGAGATTGATACATTGATTAACGGCATCGACAGGTAACATCATGGTCTGGGTTACCTGTGTATACCTGGTACCTGGATTTGGTGTGGGTCCTGCCCCGTGAGTGGTGATAGTCAGGTACTCAGAAGGAAGGATGAGTTGTCAAGATCTGATATAACAGCAATCAATCTAACACTATCAGAGGATCTTTGAAGCAAGAAAGAAGATTAAGAAAGCTTTGAAACTTCAACTGGAAAAGAAGGAAATATTCTTTGGGGAAATTCTGAAGAGAAACGATTTCAAAGATGATTAATTCCTAAAATTTTAAAATATCAGAATTGCTTGATTAATTTAAGAAAAGGACTTGTTTTTGTTTTTTTGTATATTTGACATTGTCATGCTTAAACCAGAAAAACTGTCTTATCATTTATTCAGGATGTGGTGACGTAATTAAAATAAGCTTTGCCAAATTAAAATTTCAAGAGAATACACAGCTTGGGTGTCGTTTGAAGTTTTAAACAAAAGAAGGATGGATAAATTATTAATCATTTGAGCATTTATTGAATAAACTACTAAATTACCATATTAAGTTTCTTACAAATTTGCTCATGCAAGTGGTAGTTAAAATTTCGTGAAACCAAAGGCTTGTAATGGTGAAGTTGACACGTAGAGGGATTTTGAGTGATGTATTTGATGTTGAGCTACAGAATTCCCCTGTGATCTGGTGTCTAGATCCATTGGATTAATTTTGGAGGATTACAGTCACATGTCCTGCGTAATTACTGAGGGACTGCTCATTGTGGATGTATATAAAGTTCTCTGGAGTCTGGGTGAACTCTAATGGTTTAATGGGATAGGATGGCCTGACTGATGTTTACTGAGTGATTGACACAAAACTTGGACATCAGCATCTGCTAGCAGTATAAGAAGATGCTGCTTTAATCTCTATTGTCCAAATCTGCTTTATGTATTGCTCAATACAGTGAGTGAACTGTTGACAAGGGACTGAATTTTGACAAGTTATTAACTGCTAACAACTCAGTGCTATGCCTACAATTTGTCTGTGGTTATAGACTTAGGGATGGAGGGTTAATTTTAGATCAGCCAGAGTGAGAAAACAATTTGTACTTCCCACCTCATTTTCTGTTAGTGAGTGTTGATGGTAGACCGAATTCAGTTCTTACCACCTGTGGAACTCTTTGATGATATATTAAGAGGGTTTTTACAATGTTTGACTGATTCGATGTTCTATATGCTGGGAGAATGGAGCTGCTTCCCGGACTAATTGTAGATTTGTTATGGTGATGGAACTCTGAAAATCAGTATCCTTTTTGTCACTATGAATATTTAAGAACTAACAATATTGGACCAATGGTGGCACTGCTGGGTTTGACAATGTCTGTGGAATGTTACGTCAAACCAGATCTAAACAGCATAGTCCTATCTCCCTACAGGTATGTCATCTTAGATTACAAGTAGAGAGAGAGAGTTAAATAGCATAGTCCTATCTCCCTACAGGTATGTCATCTCAGATTACAAGTAGAGAGAGAGAGTTAAATAGCATAGTCCTATCTCCATACAGGTATGTCATCTCAGATTACAAGTAGAGAGAGAGAGTTAAATAGCATAGTCATATCTCCCTACAGGTATGTCATCTTAGATTACAAGTAGAGAGAGAGAGTTAAACAGCATAGTCCTATCTCCATACAGGTATGTCATCTTAGATTACAAGTAGAGAGAGAGAGTTAAATAGCATAGTCCTATCTCCATACAGGTATGTCATCTTAGATTACAAGTAGAGAGAGAGAGAGTTAAACAGCATAGTCCTATCTCCCTACAGGTATGTCATCTCAGATTACAAGTAGAGAGAGAGAGTTAAACAGCATAGTCCTATCTCCCTACAGGTATGTCATCTTAGATTACAAGTAGAGAGAGAGAGAGTTAAATAGCATAGTCCTATCTCCCTACAGGTATGTCATCTTAGATTACAAGTAGAGAGAGAGAGTTAAACAGCATCAAGTCTTATATCTCCATACAGGTATGTCATCTTAGATTACAAGTAGAGAGAGAGAGTTAAACAGCATAGTCCTATCTCCATACAGGTATGTCATCTTAGATTACAAGTAGAGAGAGAGAGTTAAATAGCATAGTCCTATCTCCATACAGGTATGTCATCTTAGATTACAAGTAGAGAGAGAGAGAGTTAAACAGCATAGTCCTATCTCCATACAGGTATGTCATCTTAGATTACAAGTAGAGAGAGATAGTTAAATAGCATAGTCCTATCTCCCTACAGGTATGTCATCTTAGATTACAAGTAGAGAGAGAGAGTTAAATAGCATAGTCCTATCTCCCTACAGGTATGTCATCTTAGATTACAAGTAGAGAGAGAGAGAATTAAACAGCATAGTCCTATCTCCATACAGGTACGTGTATGTCATCTTAGATTACAAGTAGAGAGAGAGAGTTAAACAGCATAGAGAGGATGTCATCTTAGATTACAAGTAGAGAGAGATAGAGTTAAATAGCATAGTCCTATCTCCCTACAGGTATGTCATCTTAGATTACAAGTAGAGAGAGAGAGTTAAAGATCATAGTCCTATCTCCCTATTACAAGTAGAGAGAGAGAGTTTAAGATCAGTCCAAATCTACAGGTAGTATTCTTAGATTACAAGTAGAGAGAGAGAGTTAAATAGCATAGTCCTATCTCCCTACAGGTATGTCATCTTAGATTACAAGTAGAGAGAGAGAGTTAAATAGCATAGAGAGAGAGAGTTAATTACAAGTAGAGAGAGAGAGTTAAATAGCATAGTCCTATCTCCCTACAGGTATGTCATCTTAGATTACAAATAGAGAGAGAGAGTTAAATAGCATGGTCATATCTCCCTACAGGTATGTCATCTTAGATTACAAGTAGAGAGAGAGAGTTAAATAGCATAGTCCTATCTCCCTACAGGTATGTCATCTTAGATTACAAGTAGAGAGAGAGAGTTAAATAGCATAGTCCTATCTCCCTACATATGTCAGATTAGATTACAAATAGAGAGAGAGTTAAATAGCATAGTCCTATCTCCCTACAGGTATGTCATCTTAGATTACAAGTAGAGAGAGAGAGTTAAACAGCATAGTCCTATCTCCCTACAGGTATGTCATCTTAGATTACAAGTAGAGAGAGAGAGTTAAATAGCATAGTCCTATCTCCCTACAGGTATGTCATCTTAGATTACAAGTAGAGAGAGAGAGTTAAATAGCATAGTCCTATATCCCTACAGGTATGTCATCTTAGATTACAAGTAGAGAGAGAGAGTTAAATAGCATAGTCCTATCTCCCTACAGGTATGTCATCTTAGATTACAAGTAGAGAGAGAGAGTTAAATAGCATAGTCCTATCTCCCTACAGGTATGTCATCTTAGATTACAAGTAGAGAGAGAGAGTTAAATAGCATAGTCCTATCTCCCTACAGGTATGTCATCTTAGATTACAAGTAGAGAGAGAGAGTTAAACAGCATAGTCCTATCTCCCTACAGGTATGTCATCTTAGATTACAAGTAGAGAGAGAGAGAGTTAAACAGCATAGTCTTATATCTCTATACAGGTATGTCATCCTAGATTACAATTAGAGAGAGAGAGTTAAACAGCATAGTCCTATCTCCATACAGGTATGTCATCTTAGATTACAAGTAGAGAGAGAGATTTAAATAGCATAGTCTTATCTCCCTACAGGTATGTCATCTTAGATTACAAGTAGAGAGAGAGAGTTAAACAGCATAGTCCTATCTCCCTACAGGTATGTCATCTTAGATTACAAGTAGAGAGAGAGAGTTAAACAGCATAGTCCTATCTCCCTACAGGTATGTCATCTTAGATTACAAATAGAGAGAGAGAGCTACAGCATAGTCCTATCTCCCTACATATATGTTATCTGTTAACAAGAGAGAGAGAGAGAAAGAGAGAGAGAGAGAGAAAGAGAAAGAGAGATCTAAGTTGAGCATAGTCCTATATCTCCTTATACAGCTAACCAATGGGTTTTGTTGTAGTTTTGTTATATATTGTTCCTTTATATTTTTTAATGACTTATATCTCCATTTTCTACAATAAGAGCCCAGATGTAAAGACATCCTACCTCATATATTTTTTTTCACTGAATGGAATATCATATAAAATTGTTGCATTTATTTTACTCCTGAAAGAGATCTAGGAATTCATGGGTAATTCATGTATAAAATAATATGAAGCCTCTCTATTAATGCTTGAAATAAGACAATATAAGGTTATAATACATTGAGTAAATGGTCCTTACTCAGGGTTATGTACATAAAGTGAATCTTTTAAGTTCTTTAATGATTGAATGATTTGCACTTTTAATATTCATAAGTGTACACATGTCAGTGTACCATTTCCACAAAAGGTAAAAGAAAATGATTTTAAACATTTAATTTATATACACATATATGATAACTGTTGTGGGTTGATGAACTTCAATAAAAAGATAAAGGAAGAAATGTTCCTAATCTGCAGAATGAGAAAGCAGAAAATAATTAATGTAATTTTGAAGAGATAAAGTTCCATTGATCACAAGAACTTCATGCCTATGGAGTTGAATGCAGTGATATTAACTTACACATAGGTTAATCATTCAAAGGATGAATTTTGTCCATGTGACATTGTGAATTAATTAATCCTACTTGTCAGCTGGACAGAACTAATTACATGTAGTCGTTAGTTTATGATCACTGTCAATCAACATCAGACTGTCAATCAAGTCGAGGCTTACGGAATTCTTTCTGACAGCTGCTTAACCTTGTTAATGTCCCCTGTCTGAATTCTGTGACAAGATTCCCGGAGATGGAAACCATTTCTGATCGGTATTTCCTCATCCAGATTACATTTAATTCATTAACTTGTTACAAATAAAGCCAAGAAATGGGAAGATTAGAAAACCACAGAAATTTATGACAGCTCTTGTGGGACGATCTTTATAATTCCTATATTGACAATGTAATGTTGTCCATAATAAAATAGGTGATAAAACCTTTCTGTGGCCTCTTCTATATAAGATCCCACCCCTGTTCCTCTTTGTCTATATTTGTTAAACAACTTTAAATGAGTATTATGAATTGACTTAGAATTGTGGATAAGTTTAATTAGTCAAGTTTGAGGGTGTTATCTACTAAATATCATAATCCATATTATTGACAAAGCCATAGCATGTAGATTTTTCCCAAGCAACATTCAGAAAAAGAATCCAACTGTTCTAACAGATCTGCACATAAGATATCAAATTAATTATTACCTTGGGTATAAAACAGGATACATTTTGCATAAATTTTTCATAGGAATTTTGAACATGCAGAATTTCAAGTTAGGGTAATTAGACAGAGAAATTAAAAATATTCAGACATACAAGAAAAAAAAAATGAAAACATGAGAATTTGCAATAATGTTCTACCATTTTAAAGTTTCTAACACTCTCCCCATTATAACAGGTCAAGTTTGCAGTGACTTAAGTCATTTTCCATTATGATATAAATATTGGTAGTTCAGAGTAGTATCGATACAGAGTGCATTGCGATAATTCTCTGGTAAACCTTAATGTACCTACAAAATTGTTGGTGGTCTGTCCAAGTGTGGATATACTTTTTATAAGTCCCTTTTATATATTACCAGTTACTGGACAAGCTCTTGGTTAAGTGTGCCCCTATAATCCTTGTTGTATATAACAGGTTACTATACAAACTCTAAGTGGTGTTCCTATAATCCCTGTTGTATATTACAGGTTACTGGACAAACTTTTGGTGGTGTTGCTATAATCCCTGTTGTATATAACAGGTTACTTGACAAACTCTTGGTCGTGTGTTGCTATAATTCCTGTTGTACACTCACGTGCCAAAAGTATGTCAATTTTTTCACAAGATGGCCGCCATAGTTTTTGTTTACTACTTGAATAAAAAATGATGCACTTACCTTATTTCTTCGTATTTTGACTTAATATTTTGTGATGAAGCCTTTGGATGCAATCACTTTCCGACATCGTTTCGGTAGACTGGAGTAGAGAGACCTGAGGTAAGTTTTTGACAGATTGTTCCAAGCATACTGTAGTTCGTGTTTCAAGTCGTCGATGGTACGGATGTGGAAAATCTGACGTTTAACATGATTTTTCAAAACAAGCCAGACATTTTCAATTGGGTTTAAATCAGGGGACTAGAATGCCATTCCTAAGTCTTCTGTCTCTCGTGAGCGATGAACAGGGCAATTGTCATCCATGAAATGCCAGGGTGAATTTGCAAAATATTTTACTATCACGGGCCATAAATGTTCATAACACACTAATGTACTTCTGCGAGTTCATATTACCATCAACAAATGGTATTCCAGCTCCTGTTATTGTCCCCCACACCATTAACTTTTTGTCCAAGTACCCCAGGCAATAGCCTCTCCATTTCTCCGATGTTTTCCTCCAAACTTTAACTTTACCATCTGGTTTTACAACTATCGTCATTTCATCACTAAAAATAACATTCTTCCATTGTTGGTCAACTTTCCAAGTTAATTTTCCCCTACAATACTGAAGTCGTTTCTTCCTGTTCACTTCACGGACCCCCAATTTTTTTGCCACAGTCCTTCTCCAGTATTGCTGACGATGTGCTGAATAGTTCTCTTAATACAGAATTTGGCACTGACCTGTTGTATTCATCGGTTATTTCCGTTAAAGTTTTTCTTCTGTCTTTTTTTACGATTCTAGAGAGAGCCGTGTGGTCGCGAACTGTCATGGATGGGGGTCGTCCACTTCGAGGTTTATTTTCAACGTCACCCCGCTCACAAAATCGCTTTAAGAATCGACAAATTGTCGAGGAATTCAAATTTAGTAATTCAGCCACTTTAACCGCTTTTAATCCACTTTCTATTAGGGATATTACGGTCTTCTTTTCATCAATAGTAAGTTCTCGTCCCCTTCGTCCCATGCTTGTTGTTTACATTGACAATGGAAAAATAGCAGAAGTTATGACTACTTCCGGTTTACAAAGGCATTACATAATATACGGCAGCTTAATGGTGACATAAATAAGTCAAAATTCGTGAATGAAAGTAAAATTTTATTGAAAAAAAAATTATTGATTTAATTTATATACGGCGGCCATCTTGAAAAAATTGACATACTTTTGGCACGTGAGTGTATATTATACAATTATTGCTGTGTTTTGAGGTCAATACAATGATTTAGCCATCTGAGGAGTACAATATTCACCGAGCCCGGAGGGCGAGGTGAATATTGTACTTCGAAGATGGCTAAATCATTGTATTGACCGAAAAAACAGCAATAATTGTTTTATTATATGATTCACTAATAAAATGATAAAACCCATTACTTGTTTGCATTTTATTAAGTCCTATCCAAATACAATTAAAAGAGAAGCAGAATTACAATGTTAATCAACCTTACAGGTCGTATTTATTTTTTTTTAAAAGTTTTTTTTATCAATTTTTGTTGCCATGAAAAAAATGTCAGTCTTTTTTCCAGGATAGATTTTTAATGGAAGGAGTATTATCAGGGAAAACTGACTGCCAAAAAGTAAAAATTGTTGTTCAGTAAAAGTGTTGGAGGAGTGTCCCTGCATCCCCTCTTACCATCCTCACCCGAAAATATATATTCGCTTATGTTTTCTTCACATGAAAAAAAAAGTTATAGTAGTTTAAATAGCTTTCCAAATCAATTTGTATCAATTTGGAATTTCCCAATCTATTTTTAGATCAATGTAGAGGAAATAAATCCTTGTATTGACCTAGAACGTCACGTGCAGGTCAATACAACGTAGTATTTTTCTAACATAGTTGGATCTCAGCCAATCAGAGAGATGGAAATTATTCTATCATATAATAAAACAGGTTACTGGACAAGCTTTTGGTGGTTTGTTCATTTTTGATAAATCCCTGTTGTATTGTACAGGTTACTGGACAAACATTTGGTGGTTTGTTTCTATTTGATAAATCCCTGTTGTATTTTACAAGTTACTTGACAAACTTTTGGTGGTATGTCCCTATTTGATAAATCACTGTTGTTGTTTGTTATAGGTTACTGGACAAGCTTTTGGTGGTGTGCCCCAATGTGGATTACTGTGAGGAGGTTCTGCCCCGCTGTGAACTTGAGGCCCACCTTCTCCACCGTTGTCGGGGGGCCGTCACTAAGTGTATCAAGGCCACACTGGGCTGTACCTTCCAGGGCCCCCGCAGTGCCCTACAGAGCCACCTATGGGAGTGTCAGTTCAGAGACCAAGATGGAGGTAGTACAGATTATAATACTGAATTACACAGGCAGTGTTTTTATGTACTAATGGTTTTAAATGCCAGTTTAAGGAAAAAGGCAGAGTATTTTTATTTTTAAGCTATATTAACTTATTTAAAATGGTTAAATATTGTCATTAGATTTCTTTTTATGAGTCGGGAAGAAAAAATGCTGCTTCCTTATATAGAAACATAGATATTATAATTTCATAGTTTGTGGAGTTTTCTTTGAACATTTTTTTTTATAATTTTAATAATCCTAGTTTATCACCTAAATTACCATCAGTGAACGGGGATGCCAATTTTTTTTCTTTAGAATTATAAAATATATACATAGGTACATTAAAATCACATGGATCCCCTTTTTCTTCATTTGATTGGCTTGTTGGATAGCTCTTTTTACTGACTTGATGTTCTTGCTTAACAGGCAAAAATCCAGTCCTGGATGGGGAAGTGTCAACTATTGAAATCCAGAGAAGTCAAGCAGACCTTGGTATCAGTATTGTAGGAGGAAATGACACTCCTCTAGTAAGTCAGACCTTGTATTAGTATTGTAGGAGGAAATGATACTCTTCTAATAAGTCAGACCTTGTTTCAGTATTGTAGAAGGAAATAATACTCTTCTAGTAAGTCAGACCTTGTATCAGTGTTGTAGGAGGAAATGACACTCCTTTAGTAAGTCAGATCTTGTACCAGTATTGAAGGAGGAAATGACACTCCTTTAGTAAGTCAGATCTTGTACCAGTATTGAAGGAGGAAATGACACTCCTCTAGTAAGTCAGACCTTATATCAGTACTGTAGGAGGAAATGACACTCCTCTAGTAAGTCAGACCTTGGTATCAGTATTGTAGGAGGAAATGACACTCCTCTAGTAAGTCAGACCTTGGTATCAGTATTGTAGGAGGAAATGATACTCCTCTAGTAAGTCAGACCTTGGTATCAGTATTGTAGGAGGAAATGATACTCCTCTAGTAACTCAGACCTTGGTATCAGTATTGTAGGAGGAAATGATACTCCTCTAGTAAGTAAAAACTATTGTAGGAGGAAATGATACTCCTCTAGTAAGTCAGACCTTGTATCAGTATTGTAGGAGGAAATGACACTCCTCTAGTAAGTCAGACCTTGTATCAGTATTGTAGGAGGAAATGATACTCCTCTAGTAACTCAGACCTTGGTATCAGTATTGTAGGAGGAAATGATACTCCTCTAGTAAGTCAGACCTTGTATCAGTATTGTAGGAGGAAATGACACTCCTCTAGTAAGTCAGACCTTGGTATCAGATACTCCTCTAGTAACTCAGACCTTGATATCAGTATTGTAGGAGGAAATGATACTCCTCTAGTAAGTAAAAACTATTGTAGGAGGAAATGATACTCCTCTAGTAAGTCAGACCTTGTATCAGTATTGTAGGAGGAAATGACACTCCTCTGTTAAGTCAGACCTTGTATCAGTATTGTAGGAGGAAATATACTCCTCCAGTATATCAGACCTTGGTATCAGTGTTATATGAGGAAATGATACTCCTCTGGTAAGTCAGACCTTGGTATCAGTATTGTAGGAGGAAATTATACTCCTCTAGAAAATTAGACTATTGTAGAAGGAAATGATACTCCTAATAAGTCTGACATTGGTATCAGTATTTTAGGAGTAAATGATACTCCTCTAGTAAGTAAGAGAGTAGGAGGAAATGATACTCCTCTAGTAAGTCAGACCTTGTATTAGTATTGTAGGAGGAAATGATACTCCTCTAGTAAGTCAGACCTTGTATCAGTATTGTAGGAGGAAATGACACTCCTCTAGTAAGTCAGACCTTGTATCAGTATTGTAGGAGGAAATGATACTCCTCTAGTAACTCAGACCTTGGTATCAGTATTGTAGGAGGAAATGATACTCCTCTAGTAAGTCAGACCTTGGTATCATTATTGTTAATACTATATTATTACCAAGATCTGACATACAAGAATTGAATCATTTTCAATGTAATCAATGCTCTCAACCTTATTCAGTATTTGCCTTATAATATATCTAATTAATTCCTGATTTATTACAATGACTTCGTGTATTTCATCAACTTTTTGTGAATTTCAGGGATGCATTGTGATACAGGAAGTATTTCCTGATGGGGTTATCGCTAAGGATGGACGACTGATGCCTGGGGACCAGATACTAGAGGTCTGTGACGTTTTCTCCCAAAACTCAAAATATTTGTATCTGTACCATATTAATATGCTGTTTTAATTTTTAAAAAAAGATTTTTAAAAAATTACAAAAGGGCCTTAACATTTTTAAGCGTACCTGAGCTGAAAGCTGAAAGTTTTACTGTATATTAGAAGTATATTTGTCACTATTACAGGTAAATGGTCAGGATAGAACCTCAAAGCTCAGCAGTTTTAAATTGAAGAATCAGTTGATATATTAGAAGTATATTTGTCAATGTTACAGGTGAATGGTGAAGATCTAACCCAGGCTTCTCACTACAAAGCTCAGCAGTTACTGGGACATTACTACCCTGTTTGTCGCTTCACTCTATACAGAGAAAAGGCCGAGGAAAATCGACCAATAGAAAAAGAAGGTAATGACCAATCATAGACTCTGATTTTGTCTCTTCTTGTCTGAAATAATATTGTTATTAATACATCTTGAAGTAAAAATGTCTTGAAGTTCATACATAAATGAATGTTCTCTGCTTATGTTTTTAAAATAAGGTGTATATCTGTTTTCTAGAGATACTGAAAATAACATTGAACAAAGTCAAAGGGAAGCAACTTGGAATTAAACTTGTTGGGAAAAGGTATGTACCCAATAACTTAGATTCTTATTATATTCTTGAGCAGAAAAAAATACACTGACTGTTTTGTTAAGCATAAATACATCTAGCTCCATTATGTAAGATAAATTCTGTGCTGATTACATCTTAATAATATTAATATTATATCAAGAATTTAATGAGAATTGTTGAAATTTTTGGAAGAGGTTATCTCTCCATATTTAATTTAAATCATAGTAGTATTGTAAGAACTATTATTAGATATGTTTATTCCCCTGTATGATATTTCTGAATTCCTTTATATATTATTGACTCCTCACACATTTGACAGGATTGGTCCAGGGGTGTATATCCTCAATCTAGTAAGTAGACGTAGACCTTAAAACTGTAGAGTTGATACGATTTCACTGAGAGAGTTAGCTAAATGAATGTACATTTGAATATTTCAGTTTTATACACCATAACATTTATTCATTGTCGCTTCACAGATGCATTCATGTGTACTTAAATGTGTGTATATCCATTGATATGTAATATGTGATATCCCTGCACACACCTCATGTTGACAGCTTTCTTACTTGATTTCTGATTTCAGGTCCCAGAGAGCCTTGCAGCATTAGACGGCCGATTAAGACCGGATGACAGGGTGCTAGAAATAAACGGTGTAGACGTATCGTATGGGACACAAGAACAGGCAGCTCAGGTTATTCAGGTACTACATAGTGTTTAGTAAGACTGTCAGGTTATTCAGGTACAGTACACTGTGTTTAGTAAGACTGTCAGGTTATTCAGGTACTACACAGTGTTTAGTAAGACTGTCAGGTTATTCGGGTACTACACAGTGTTTTGTAAGACTGTCAGGTTATTCGGGTACTACACAGTGTTTAGTAAAACTTTCAGGTTATACAGGTACTACACAGTGTTTAGTAAGACTCTCAGGTTATTCGGGTACTACACAGTGTTTAGTAAAACTTTCAGGTTATTCAGGTACTAAACAGTGTTTAATAAAACTCTCGGGTTATTCAGGTACTACACAGTGTTTAGTAAGACTCTCAGGTTATTCAGGTACTAAACAGTGTTTAGTAAGACTCTCAGGTTATTCAGGTACTGCACAGTGTTTAGTAAGACTCTCAGGTTATTCAGGTACTACACAGTGTTTAGTAAGACTCTCAGGTTATACAGGTACTGCACAGTGTTTAGTAAGACTCTCAGGTTATTCAGGTACTGCACAGTGTTTAGTAAGACTCTCAGGTTATACAGGTACTGCACAGTGTTTAGTAAGACTCTCAGGTTATACAGGTACTACACAGTGTTTAGTAAGACTCTCAGGTTATTCAGGTACACTGCACAGTGTTTAGTAAGACTTTCAGGTTATTCAGGTACTACACAGTGTTTAATAAGACTCTCAGGTTATTCAGGTACTACACAGTGTTTAGTAAGACTCTCAGGTTATTCAGGTACTAAACAGTGTTTAATAAGACTCTCAGGTTATTCGGGTACTGCACAGTGTTTAGTAAGACTCTCAGGTTATACAGGTACTGCACAGTGTTTAGTAAGACTCTCAGGTTATTCAGGTACTGCACAGTGTTTAGTAAGACTCTCAGGTTATTCAGGTACTGCACAGTGTTTAGTAAGACTCTCAGGTTATACAGGTACTGCACAGTGTTTAGTAAGACTCTCAGGTTATTCAGGTACTACACAGTGTTTAGTAAGACTCTCAGGTTATTCAGGTACTGCACAGTGTTTAGTAAGACTTTCAGGTTATTCAGGTACTACACAGTGTTTAGTAAGACTCTCAGGTTATTCAGGTACTGCACAGTGTTTAGTAAGACTCTCAGGTTAGACAGGTACTGCACAGTGTTTAGTAAGACTCTCAGGTTATTCAGGTACTGCACAGTGTTTAGTAAGACTCTCAGGTTATACAGGTACTACACGGTGTTTAGTAAGACTCTCAGGTTATTCAGGTACTGCACAGTGTTTAGTAAGACTCTCAGGTTATACAGGTACTGCACAGTGTTTAGTAAGACTCTCAGGTTATTCAGGTACTGCACAGTGTTTAGTAAGACTTTCAGGTTATTCAAGTACTACACAGTGTTTAGTAAGACTCTCAGGTTATACAGGTACTACACAGTGTTTAGTAAGACTCTCAGGTTATACAGGTACTACACAGTGTTTAGTAAGACTCTCAGGTTATACAGGTACTACACAGTGTTTAGTAAGACTCTCAGGTTATTCAGGTACACTACACAGTGTTTAGTAAGACTCTCAGGTTATTCAGGTACTACACAGTGTTTAGTAAGACTTTCAGGTTATTCAGGTACTACACAGTGTTTAGTAAGACTCTCAGGTTATACAGGTACTACACAGTGTTTAGTAAGACTCTCAGGTTATACAGGTACTACACAGTGTTTAGTAAGACTCTCAGGTTAAACAGGTACTACACAGTGTTTAGTAAGACTTTCAGGTTATTCGGGTACTACACAGTGTTTAGTAAGACTCTCAGGTTATTCAGGTACTACACAGTGTTTAGTAAGACTCTCAGGTTATACAGGTACTACACAGTGTTTAGTAAGACTGTCAGGTTATTCAGGTACTACACAGTGTTTAGTAAGACTCTCAGGTTATACAGGTACTACACAGTGTTTAGTAAGACTCTCAGGTTATTCAGGTACTGCACAGTGTTTAGTAAGACTCTCAGGTTATACAGGTACTGCACAGTGTTTAGTAAGACTCTCAGGTTATTCAGGTACACTACACAGTGTTTAGTAAGACTCTCAGGTTATTCAGGTACTGCATAGTGTTTAGTAAGACTGTCAGGTTATTCAGGTACACTGCACAGTGTTTAGTAAGACTCTCAGGTTATTCAGGTACTACACAGTGTTTAGTAAGACTCTCAGGTTATACAGGTACTGCACAGTGTTTAGTAAGACTCTCAGGTTATACAGGTACTACACAGTGTTTAGTAAGACTCTCAGGTTATTCAGGTACTACACAGTGTTTAGTAAGACTCTCAGGTTATTCAGGTACTACACAGTGTTTAGTAAGACTCTCAGGTTATTCAGGTACTGCACAGTGTTTACTAGCCATTCTCTGTAACCACTTAAATTTCGTTGCCACGCATGGTCACCGATTTTGATGAAACTTCACCCATGCTTAGTACTTGACACCAGAAACAAATATCAAACAAAATTTTGTTGCTATGTGTCTTGGTTGCTGTGGCAACAGCTAGAAAAGTTTGAAAAATCGAGATTTTCAGCCACTTTAAATCTTGACTGTGGCTTAATAAAAACTAGAAAAATCAAACAGTCCATTCTCACGAAAACATGACACATTGATGTCACTTATACTGTAAAGAAACTGTTTAGAATATATCTCTAAGTAAGTGGTAACCAAGGGTACATTTGGAATACATCTAAAATGCTGAAATATGCTGAAAAACACTCCGTATTCACTAATGGTAGGTGTTACATGCTCAAACTCAATCATCGACTTAAGAAAAACAATGAAAATGTTTGACCTTAAATATATAAGTAAAAGCAATATTATTCTATAAAGAACTTTTATGGTTGCCATGGTAACACAGTGTAACCATGCAAAACCAGTAACTAAGATTGGGTTAATGCTACTGTCTTGAGGAAAAACATGAAAATTCAAGACTGGCAAATATGCATCTTTAGGACCTTGCAACACCAAAACCATAAGAAAAATTTGGTATAATTCCTACTTTGCAGTGTTACCATGGAAACAAAGTACCAGTGCTTAAAAGTGAATTATTTTTCGCTGCATTCAGAATTAAATTGCCATTTAATCAAGTAGCAAATTAAAGGACTCAGCTTGAATAGTACTTATCTGTTAGAACTGAAGTTGAATATCATATATTGATAAAATTTGATGAATAAAACAACACTGTTGCTATGGTTACCAAGAAGGGAAAAGATTTTGTGAACTTTATATCAATATTAAACACTGTGTGCCAACTTCTTGCATCCACTTAGAGATTAGATGATAGTCAAAATTAAAAGTCATGTTAGCTGTTAATAAATATCAATCATAAAAGTTTTGGGAATCTACATTTACACAAGGAAAGAAAATATTTTTCAGGTTTTTAAGCATATATTTTCTGCTTATTTCCATAGCAACGCTCTATTTAAAGAATCCAATCGGACTTTTTTCAAATGGGAACACTTGGAGCACACCAACATCTTATAAAATTGATCATTAGTTATGAGGAAATGTGCTTTTTTTAAAAGATAGGATCAGATTTAAACATACAAAGTGTTACTTTGAAGGCTGTCTGTGGTATAAAAACCTTGGCAACCATTGTCAACCAAAATGAAATATCATATTTTGTTCTTGGTATATGTTTCAAGGTTCTTTTTTCTATTATTTGGTCACATTTCATCCTATAATTGCTTTTTATTTTTACGTGTATGACTTTATAAAATTCAATGAACATTTTTTTTACTTTTGAATACTTTGTAACCATAGTAATGTATGTAGTAGTTGATTTACCAAACATGTTTATCATGCATTTGAGACATCTGACCTTCAACTTTTGGAAACAGTCATTGCCATTTATTTGCTTTGCCGCAAATGTTAACTATGGGGCTCTAAACATGTTAAAAAAGAAATTTAAGACATGTTGCCATGGTAACTATAAAACATAGCAACCAATTTTTGCCGGATTTCAGTTTAGGGTATCACTGACTTTTATCATAGAGAGTTTGGAGAAATTCTGAGACTATGCGTGCCACAGCTCCTATATAAAATTTCAAATCATTACAGAGAATGGCTCTTAATAAGACTCTCAGGTTATTCAGGTACTACACAGTGTTTAGTAAGACTCTCAGGTTATACAGGTACTACACAGTGTTTAGTAAGACTGTCAGGTTATTCAGGTACTACACAGTGTTTAGTAAGACTCTCAGGTTATTCAGGTACTACACAGTGTTTAGTAAGACTTTCAGGTTATTCAGGTACTACACAGTGTTTAGTAAGACTGTCAGGTTATTCAGGTACTACACAGTGTTTAGTAAGACTCAGGTTATTCAGGTACTACACAGTGTTTAATAAGACTTTCAGGTTATTCAGGTACTACACAGTGTTTAGTAAGACTGTCAGGTTATTCAGGTACTACACAGTGTTTAGTAAGACTCTCAGGTTATTCAAGTACTACACGGTGTTTAGTAAGACTAAACATATATCCTGTGATTTAGACAAGATCGACCAATGTGCATTTCTGGATATCTGTAGAGGTTGTTGAAGAAAATTCTTATGACATGTAGAGATTTTTGTTAACTTGTCATATGAAGTGTAGATTGAGATCATTTTTCCTTTGTAGACAAGTGAGGACAGGGTCCAGTTTGTGATATCTCGGTGCAGTCGTCCTCAGACACCGGATCTCATTAGGTCTACAGCAGATAATACCGTTGTTCATCCTAACTATGAAAACCATTCACCGTACAGCAGTCTGAGTGGGCAGCAAGGGGAGAAACTTGTCACTGTATCCAAGGTCAACACAAATATCTAACATATAATACTAAATCTAGGGTCTGCACAAATATCTAAATATAACATTTAATCCAGGGTATGCACAAATATTTTTTTTTTTTTATCTAGCACATATATCTTTTTTTTTATTTAGCACATATATCAAAACATAACACTAAATCCAGGTTCAGCACAAATATTTAAATATAGCACAAAATCAAATTTCAGCACATTTAAATATCTAAATATAGCACTAAATCTATGGTTAGTACGAATAGGATGCTTAGAATTCTAACTTGTTTGTGTTATAGGATGCTCAGAATTCTAACTTGTTTTATATGTTATAGGACGCTCAGGAATCTCTGGGAATCAGTGTGGCGGGGGGAGTTGACAGCCCCCGAGGAGATACCCCCATATACATCACAAACATCAACCTGACAGGATGTCTGGGCAAAACTAAACAGGTCAAGGTAGGTAACAAATCTACATCACAAATATCAACATCACAGGATGTCTGGGCAAAACTAAACAGGTCAAGGTAGGTAACAAATCTACATCACAAATATCAACATCTCAGGATGTCTGGGCAAAACTAAACAGGTCAAGGTAGGTAACAAATCTACATCACAAATATCAACATCTCAGGATGTCTGGGCAAAACCAAACAGGTCAAGGTCAGTCACAAAGGTCAAAAGTGTAGTCAGGAGTGAAGTCAAAAGTGTCATCAGGAGTGTAGTCAAAAGTGTAATCAGCAATGTAGTCAAAAGTGTAGTCAAAAGTGTAGTCAGGAGTGTAGTCAAAAGTGTAGTCAAAAGTGCAGTCATCAGTGTAAGGCAGGCATTTAATATGATATAATTATTACTTTTGTGGCATTAATGACCAATATTTACTTTCAGAAAGGAGACATTTTGTTGTCCATAAATGGAAAGAGTTTGCTCGGCTTGAGTCATAACCAAGCAGTTAATCTGGTGAAACTAAACACAGAAGCCAAGGTCGTCTGTTTGAAGGTCATTGAGGGGTCTGAAACCTCGTATGGACAGGGAAACTTCACACCTACATGGCTGTTTTGGCAGAAAGTTCCAAGGTAATGTCTTTTGTAGAATAAGAACTTGTAATAAAGGATTCATTTAATGTTAGTATACATTGTACACTCTATTCCTAACAATATCTGTCATGTATACATTGTACATTCTATTCCTAACAGAATCTCTCATGTATACATTGTACACTCTATTGTTTATAGTATCTGTCAGACCATTAAGACTGTGACCTTATTAAGGAGTCCCAGCGGTAGCCTTGGTTTCTCATTGGTTGGAGGTTCAGACAAGGACACAGGACCACAGGTGCCTGTCCATGTCAAGTCTGTTGTCATGGAAACTCCAGCTGCCAAAGATGGCAGACTAAAGTAAGTTTGTGTTCCAACTGAGTAAAAAGTTGTTAAGAAATTTTGTAAATGATGAAAAATTCAGTGATAATTTCATGTCTCAGTTTGATTTTTAAAAACTTTATTTATAGCTGTGGATATTGAATTCATTTCAGATGTGGTGATATTCTTTTGAGTGTAAACCAGCATTCCTTAGTGAACATAACACATTCCAGGGCCGTGGATCTCCTCAAACAAGCTGATGGTGCTGTTACATTAACTGTTGTCTCATGGCCAGGAACCATTGTATGACACAGATACAATTTGTAACACAAAATTTCATTTGTCTGGTACCATTGTCTGACACACATGCATTTTGTTATACAAAATCTCATTGGTCAAACAGCATCCAACAACAATTTTTATTGTGCTGTACATCAACGAATTTCATTGGTTGAAAAAATGTAAAAAAAAAAATCACTGATTTATGCAGCTTGGTACAGAATGTTTTATTGGTTATTGCAGCACCTTATAGGTGTACTGCTGCTGTAAGACTGACCTTTGATTCTATAATGGATGGCATCTGTAATGTGTATGTTGAAGTAGTATTAACTTTCAAAGTTATTGATTGTATGACATTTGATGAAATGTGATGCTTCAACAGCTACTTTAATTAATCTCTGTGATTAGATTCATTTGTTAAGACTCTTCTGTGACAGAAGGATTCAAGTTTAATGAAGATTCTCATATTAATGTTGATATTTAATGAAGAATGGACATTTGTTAGTACACATGAATGTATGCATTTCAGCACAACCTTCAAAAGGAAATGTTTGATGTCTGTTCTGTTTCCAAAGATTTTATCTTTGTTCTAGATGAAATATAAAATTATATGATATCATTCCCCTTTAAAGTTAACACCACTCTGTTAAAATTTACTGCAGGAATTCTGTTGCCTTTCTAGTCTTTCTGAGCCCAGGACTCAAGTCAGTTGTTTTTGGTCAAAGACTATTCCTATTGTAGTCTGTCTGTGGATTTTATGTCATCTGTAAAGTTTTCTTATAAAGTTTCTTTTACAGACCTACACACAAAATTTCTACCAAACTTGTCAGAAAGCATCCTTTAATGAAGGGAATTCAAGTTTGTTTTTTTTTCAAATTAAGAACAATGTCCTCTCTCTCAAAGGGAGGTAATCTTCTTCTTAAGAAAACCATGAAAACCATGAAATATTTAAATGCAGGCATCATCCTTATGGTAGTGTATATCTTTTTTTAATCACAACACCCAGGAATCGGCTGGGGCTACAAGTTTTTTTTAAATTATAAGAAATAAAACGGTATTCATTTTTCCATTTAAAGAAGACAATGGAGACTTAGTCTAACACATGATCTTTTTTCCTGCAATATTTGATTTATCTTTTAAGTCATTGATAAGATTTTTAATAAATAATTTTTTTTAAATTTTTATCTAAGTTTTAAATGAATAAGGTATCACATTTTCAAAATGGTACTGTATTTGTATTAGTTGTTAATGACCATACTACATCTGATCTTATTGAACCTTTGCACAATCTGAGCACAATATTTATGCAATGTTCATTATTCTAGTCATTACATATAACCTTTCATTGTTTAATTTCTATTTTGTCTTAAGGTTCATAAACCCTCTGCTCACTCATATAAAATGTTGCTTGAACCTTCAGATTTTCCGAAAGATACAAACAATTATGACATAGCTTGCAGGGCAAAACTGGACAAAAAATATCAACTCAACTTGGCAAATTTATAAAGGAATAATAGACATGTATGTCATTAAGAGTTATCCCTCTTATCAGAGTATCAATGTACCTTAAAATTGTCTAATGATTTACAAAACAATGAACCTATTAGATCTTTGACTTTCACATATACCCAATGTGTGGAGGAAATTTTTGACATAACTTAGTCTTCTTTAGGTGCTGTCTGACTTTGCTCTAAGCAGTAAACATGTGAAAACATTATTAATTATAATGTAAAATTTAGAAGAAAATATCTGTAAGAAAATGAAAACATTTATTATTAGTGACTTATTTTTACATATACTTATTTCTATTAAGAATTGTGATTTTTTGCCTCGTGTAGGAGAAATGAGGAGTGAAACAATTGTTTTACAGAGTTTAAAATTTTCCTGTGTCACATTCCTATTTATAAAGACGTACATTGATCATTAATTCATAATGAATACAACGTAAAGACAAAAAAGGATATTTTTGTACACACCATTTTTTAATTCATAAAGATATTTATAGATATGGTTTTACCCATTTATTTGATTTGTTTTTTGTTTGTTTATTTTATTATTATTTTTTTTTTTGCAAGAAATTTTAAAAAATTCTTTTTAGGTATTTTTACAACAGATTTTTATGATTTATAAATTAAGGTTTTAACATTCACAATGGTACAACATTCCTGTGTTTTCCTGTCCCTACCACCCGTGTAGTTCCATGCTGGCACAGATTTTATTTTTGATCTCTAAATAATGTTAAATCAACTTTACTTGTAAATTTCATTTCTTGTTTTATGAGATGTTAATGAAATGGTTGTATACTGCCATTAAATCAATTAACTTTTTGCTCCTTTTCATTTTGTTTTTATTTTAACAGAATGAGAAATTTTGGTGATGTATATTATTCTTCATGCTGTAGTAACAGAATCAGAGTTATGTAGTTGTTTCCCTGTCCGTCAGTCTATTGACCTATCTGTCTAAAATGTTCGTCCACTAAAACTTTAACCTGAACCATAGCGTTTGATTGGTTGGAGCTACATGTATGGTTTTCATATTTCAATCAAATTGAAATTGATTGTCTCCTTACACACTCAGACAGTTTTAATGCGTTGAATTTCTGATAAAAATAGAACTCCATCTACTCTTTTTTTAGCTCACCTGACCCGAAAGCTAAAAAGGACTGGCACAAATTAAATATGAAGTTTGTAGACATAAACATTTTAAAGAAAATTCTGCAAGATGGATTTTGTGTATCGCATTGGTTAATCTCAGATTGTTGAGAGACATGTTTAAATTTTAAAGAATTCATTATTTTGTAATAAATTATATACACTTGTCTTAACAATGCGCAATGTAAACAAAATATAGAGACGATGACTTGCAATAAACAATCGTAATTTCCATTCTTATGTCAAAACGATATATCCCGGTAAACTTGAGATAAAAGATACCACAGAGTCTGATACATCTGTTTCATATATTTTGACATTTTACTTGAAAATGACGTTAATGGTAAACTAACAACCAAGCTCTGTGATAAACATGATGACTTTAACTTTTCTACCGTCAACTTCCCTTAATTGTGCAGCAATATACCTTCATCGCCTGCATACGGAACGTATATATCTCATTTGATTCGATACGCAAGAGCATATTGCTCTAGGTATGAAAAATTTCTAAAACGAGGTAAGTTATTGATAAACAAGTTGATAAAACAAGAATATCAGCAGTCTCGTTTAAAGTCATCATTTCGTAAGTTCTATGGTCGATAAAATGACCTTGTTAGCAAATACAATTTATCATTGAGTCAAATGCTGACTGACGTTTTTCATTCTGATTGTTAGTTAATTATTTATACAATGAATTGACGACAGATTTTTCCGTTATTTCCCGATCATGACAAGGAGCACGTTTTATGGACTTTTGACCTTGAATACTGTTCTTTATCTCTATATGTTTCATACAACTAAAAATTAATCATACTACAAAAAGATTGTCAGTATTTTCTAACAAAATCACTTTGTTTGCATTAATACTGGTATTTCATCATTAACGGCATATGATATACACAGCTCCGGGTACAAGCTTTTAAACTCACATCATCAGTTTTTCGCACAAATGTTTAAGTCACATTGGTTACAATGCAAAATTGTGTAACGAGGTAAAGGTATAACTTATAAGTGATATTTTAAGTTATTTTATTTTTATTTTACTAACTAAAATGTTTTACTAAAAAAACATCTGCTAGGACTTTAATATGAACAAGTTTCAAAAGTTTTTCACGGCTTCTCGTCATATGCAGCCTTCTTTGTATCCGTTCTTTTGAAAGCTTTCCTTTACCTTGCCTACAGTAACCTCTGTATTTTCTGTACATTAGCATGACTCTAAAGTGCAAGACGATAGCAGTATTTCTCATCTATTTGACTGCTTTCCATGTTAAGAAAACTGGGTTATTTCTGAAATCTAGATCATGAAAGATACGTCCCACCGCAAAATATCAAAGTTTCAAACCGTAAATGTAAGAGAATTTACCTTTCAATAGTAATAATTTGCTATTTCAAAAGATAATATTTTGTTATCCTTGGTTTTGGCATAATTTCTTTTTGCAGCATTGTCATTTTTTTTGGCACTACATTTCGACAAAACCAGATGAATATGGTGAATTAGCAAAGTATACTTAGAGAAATACTCATCTTTAGGAAATCAGTTTTAAGATTGAAACTAAATACATGTGGAATAAAAGAACGATTCAATTTGTAAATACCTTGGGTAGAATCATACAGATGTAACATCACACAATTTATTCATAAAGCCCTCTTTAAAATATCGACTTTGAAAACTAAAGTTAATGATTTTAAAGGACATGCGCCTTTGAGATGATATATCTAATACATGTTATTGTAATTCGTCGAACTGATGTTCGATAATGTAAATTAAGTTTTATTACAGGAATGTGATCTTAATTAAAAAACCCATGTGCGCAGAGCTGAATGTATTCATAATGAGTTAATACGCAAGGCCGTTCTGGGTGTTATGAAGTATTTAGCAATAAGCAAATTCTTAAATTATTAAATTAATCTTCTTTGCAATTGTACCCCGTCATTTTGTCGCAATTTTTATGATATGCGTAATACCGATTGCTAGGCCCCTTACAAAAATAACTAAAATCAATATTATAAAAACGCAAGACTTTTCACTATTTTATGCATGTACCCTCTGTACAACCATTCCCAAGCATAAAGTATAGTCATGACTTTTTGATGTCATAGATGGTTAATTTTTTTAAATAAAAAAGGGAAATTATTAATTTTCTTAACTTTTATGAGTCATTTTGCTAATTTAGATTGTTTAAACCCTTTTTGAACACGCAAGTGTTCTGAAGTTTATACTAGTTTTAAAAAGATACTCGAGTCATACATGACATAATACATATGTAGGATTTTTTGATAAGGTTTCAAACAATCTTTCGGAATATCCATGGTTAAAAATTGCTCCCCACAGGCCTAACAACAAAGCTTTATAATAAACAAGATACTTCTGACAATTCCATGTGTAAATAATGATATATCAGTTAGTATGAAAATTGTCAGTCAACATTCAACTTAATTATTATTTTTGCAAGGTCATTGTATCAACCATTTATGAAATAAAGCATCGACCAAAGCATTGCTAAAATGATGACTTTAAATGAGACTGCTGGTATTCTTGTTTCATCAATTTTTTTTCAGCAACTTAATTCGTATTTGTTCTTACAGAGAGCATACTCTTATGTATCAAAGAAACTGAGCGATATAAACTACACATAAAAGTGATTAGGGTATATTGCTATATAAGGAAGGGAAGTCGACGATTGAAAACTTGACATCACCACTTTTATCATTAAGTTAACTGTCTAATTGTTCGGTTACCTGTAATTTCTTTTTTCTAATGAATTGTCCAGATATGAAACAGGTGTGACGGACTCTGGTATCTTTTATTTCAAGCCCACTGGGGTATATCGTGTCACATATTAATAATTAAGAACTTAAACAGTTATATTAAACCATATACTATACAGGCCTGTGAATGCAGGCTAGCAAGGTACATAGGAACTTGTCCCAATTAAGGTTCATTTTAACCTTGATGCTATGAATCAACTGGAAGCAAAAGATGAAGATTTCTATGTCAAGAAAATGCTTCAAGATTGTGCATAAACTCTTTAACATTGTAATGATACCCATTGTAGAAATACCCCGGTATTTACATGCATATTTACACGGCTGTTTTTTCGCAATACTTTTTTATACCCGCCGCAAACAAAGTTTGGGGGGGTATATAGGAATCACCTTGTCCGTCTGTCCGTCTGTCTGTACCTCTGTCTGTCTGTCTGTCTAGCTGTCCGTCCGTCCGTCTGTTCGTCTGTCTGTGCAAACGTGTCCGGTCCATATCTTTCTTACAGAGGGACATTAGAATCTACAACTCCACACAAAGATTGCCCATGACCTAAGGGTGTGTCAAAACCTTGAACCAAGGTCATTTGGGGAAGTTCAAGGTCACTGGAAGAAAAATTTCATAATTCGTGTCCGGTCCATATCTTTCTTATGGATAAACTTGGTAGGTTCTCATTTCACACAAAGATTGCCCATAACCGAAGGGTATGTCATGACCTTAACCCAAGGTCATTTGAGGAAGTTCAAGGTCACTGGAAGAAAAATTTCATAATTCATGTCCGGTCCATATCTTTCTTATGGATAAACTTGGTAGGTTCTCATTTCACACAAAAATTGCCCATAGCCCAAGGGTGTGTCATGATCTTCACCCAAGGTCATTTGGGGAAGTTCAAGGTCACTGGAAGAAAAACTTCATAATTCGTGGCCGGTCCATATCTTTCTTATGGATAAACTTGGTAGGTTCACATTTCGCACAAAGATTGCCCATAGCCCAAGGGTGTGTCATGACCTTGACCCAAGGTCATTTGAAGAAGTTCAAGGTCACTGGAAGAAAAATTTCATAATTCGTGTCCGGTCCATATCTTCCCCATGGATAAACTTGGTAGGTTCTCATTTCACACAAAGATTGCCCATAACCCAAGGTTGTGTCATGACCTTGACCCAAGGTCATTTGGGGAAGTTCAAGGTCACTGGAAGAAAAATTTCATAATTCGTGTCCGGTCCATATCTTTCTTGTGGAAAAAATTACTTCTGAAAAACCAAGCGGGGGGTATTTTGTCCCGTTTGGACAGTTCTAGTTTAATTACTGATTAGCATCAAAGGAGAAAGTCATTGATTCTTTTCTAATAACTACTAGTATTCATTTAGATATAGATTTTTAGTTGTACGCGGAGGCTTATATGATTTGAGAAGACTTTTCATCAAAACAAATTGAATAAAAAACGAAAATGCTGCCAAAACATTATTGATGTTTGTTTATTAATTATATTTGAAAAAAAAGCCTGATCTGTTAATAAGTAAAAGAAAAAAAGAAGAAAGTTGTTCAGACACACTTACTTTTTTGTCTGTAAAATAATTTTTATTCAGTATTTATCCACTTTGATTTCGAAGGAAAACTGTACCAAGCGCTAAATTTGAAATGAAAGAAAAAAATCTGGAGTATTCTACCTTTTATTCTGGCACTACATCTGAAAGGTAAACACTAAATGTAAATCTAAAATGTTTTTAGAATTTATTGTTTTATTTCATTAACTAAAGAGGACAAAAATATTTCATTCCAATTGTTTTGTGCTATGAATTGTTTGCAATAGTATATAACGTCTAAAATCAAAATAGAAAGTCTCACTTTCAAATTAACGTAAACACTGAATTCATTTTATATGATAATATATTAAGAACATGTACATAGCAAATAACACAAGTAATCAAAACTTTGATGGAAGGAACGATATTATAAATATTTTGACTGATTTTGAATGAGCATGACATAAGAATTAAATCCCTAAAATATTCTAAACAGTGTATTGGTTTTTATAATTTTTCTGGGTGGGGTGGGGGGGGGGGGGTAGGGTGAGGGTATGTTTTTGTTTGTTCTTTTTATGCTTAAATATGAAACTTTGTTTTCTATGCAATTCTATGCAAATTTTTGCACCCAATTTTTTTTAAATTGTGACAAAATATTATTAAATTCTCCAACATATTATCTGGCAAACATTCAGACTACCCATCTAAATATATATTCTGATTTTTGAAGAAAAAAAAGTTTGTGTCATTTATCCTTAAAGAAGCCAAGAACATTAGAGAAGTTTGAGGGGTTTTTTACGGAAGCCCTGCAGGGACATCGACGTACTTGTGACTTACTTATGATTTTTAACCAAGTTTAAAGCTGCTATTGACTAAGCGTACCTTGGCCTACGTTTATTATCAAAGTGAAGTGTTTATTCCTTATTTAACTTTGGTTTTTTTAAATAGAATTATTGTACTTTAACATCCAGTACAGTTGTGACAGCTAAATTCTTATCTGATAATATCTTGTAACGTTTTTCTTTATAACTAAGTTATTACTTAATTCTTATACAGCTCCATGCACTTTCAAAACTCACTTTTAAAATGAGTTTCATTTTTCATTAAACTGATTTTTTGCACAAATTAACGTCACATTGATATAATGCGAAATTCTGTACCGAGGCAGCCAAATATAATTCAAAAGTGATTTAGAACTTAATTCTTATTGTATTTCACTAACTTAAAAATATTTTACACGTTATTGGTGGGGTTTGATATGCTCTTGGCTGATAAATTATGACAGTTCCCAAGTGAAGGATATGGAGATAACGAATAGTATTCAATAGCAAAGTCCATAAAACAATACAAAATAGGAGCAGAGCAAATACGGACCTCTAAAACATCAGAGGTGGGATCAGATGCTATGGAGCAGTGAGCATCCCCTGCCGACCGGTTACACCCGCCATGTGCTCCTTGTCATGATCGAGAAATAACGAATAAATCCGTCGTCAATTCAATGTATAAATGATGGACTAACAATTAGTATGAAAAACGTCCGTCAGCATTTGACTCAATGATAAATTAGATTTGCTGACAAGGTCATTGTATTGACCAAAGAACTTACGAAATGATGACTTTAAACGAGACTGCTGATATTCTTGTTTCATCAACTTTTTTGTCAATAATTTACCTCGTTTTAGAAATTGTTCATACGTAGAGCATGCTCTTGCGTATCGAATCAACTGTGAAGGTATATTTCTGCACAATTAAGGGAAGTTGACGATAGAAAAGTTAAAGTCATCACGTTCATCATAGAGCTTGGTTGTTAGATTACCATTAACGTCTTTTCAAGTAAAATGTCCAAGTATGAAACAGGTGTGTCATACTCTGTGGTATCTTTTTTCTCAAGCTCACCAAGATATATCGTATCGACAGAGGAACGGAAATTACCATTGTTAATTGATAATACGTCGTCGATATATCTAAATGTTGAGTTGGTGGCCACAGCAAGTGTTTTCTTCTTTTCATGCATAAGATTTTGCACAAATTCTGCTTCATATAAATACAAAAAAATAGATCTGCCAATAACGGAGCGCAATTGGTAACCATGGGAATTCCAATAGATTGTTGGACCAAACACAATTGTACCAAATGTTTTCTCATCATATGCAGCTGTCATTGTATTCGTTCTTTTTAAAGCAATCCTTTGCCTTACCTAGAACAGAAACAGTGCCTCTGTATTTCCTGTACATAACAAGACTCCAAAGCACAAGATGATGGCAGCATTTCTCATCTGATATACTGCTTTCCATGTTAAAAGCTGGCATTTTTTTTCAATTACTTTATGAAATCTAGCATCATGAAAGATACGTACCATTTCAGAATTTCACAGTTTTAAATCGTAAATGTAAAAGAATTTTCTCTTCAATAACTACAATTTACTATTTTAAAAGGTAAACAATATTTTATTAACCCATCCTTTGGCATGATATCCTTATGCAGCATTGTCATTTTTCGGTGCTACATGTCGACAAATTAACGAAGACGAGTAGGGAAAATGTGCAATGTATTTAGTAAAATATTCATCTTTAAGAAGTCAATTTAAAGAAGAATGTGGCCTTAATTTTCGCGAAAAAGCAATTGAGCTTAAAAAGTGCGCGGAACTGTATGTAACTTCTACTTTGCATAATGGTTTTATCAATGAGTACAACAACCTTTATACCTTGTCGTTAGTAATAAATTCAAAGACAAAATATTACTTTCTTCTTTTCTGATATTACAAGAAGCCCTCATCTTGTAAGCCACGTTTTGGGGGTTTAGTAAATGTGTGCTGACAAATAACAGGAATTAACAAGTCATAAGAACTTAGTCAAAACACCTAAGAAGTAAGTCAATATCCCTCAGGACTTCCGTAGATTTTGAGTATGATATTTCCTTCTCAAATATAGAAAAAAACCCATAAAATATGACCGATTTTCTCCAATTGTCATTAAACATGACATTTGTAATATATATAGATATAATCTCCCATTGCCTTTACCTAAAATTGTGCCCCGGTACACCTTATTTACTAAGCTATCTTTATTTTATTTCCAAAAGATATATTGGAAAATTCCTGTTATCTAATATGGATCTTGACATTCATCAAATCAAAATATATGTAATTATATTTTTTTAAGTCCAGTAAAATTTCTTCTCATAAATACAACGAAACGTTCCTTTTTAAACTGCAAATTCGGGACAAGTTTGCGGAATAAATGCTCCTAGGGATGAGCCATAAACTTTCCCTTGTTTATCTTCAGTAGATACAAATGCCCTGAAAGTCTGGTCCGTTATCTCTCGTTTGACAAACCAAGATGTTGTTGAATTTGCTACGGATACAATACATGTCCCCAGTCTTATATACTGTGCTGCCATGTGTTAAAAGAAATCCAGCTGTAACACATTCCGGTACAATGGCCCCACTGAGGACTGTCACATGTACCAGGAGGAACATTATAAGGCCACTGGGCCCGGTATAGTTAACAAATTCTATCAATTAATGCCACAGGGTACGTAGAAAACTCAAACCTTACCCATTGAAAATAAACACAGGAATGTTTCATCTAGCTACATGTATGAGTAAACTACGAAACCTTCCTCAAGTTGTAATCCACTCAAAGTCTATACAGCTATTGCTATTGGAAAAGAGGGAGAATTTTATCCAACAGGACTCTTAAATTGTAAGAGCAAGCTTATTCTTGAGAGAATAAAGCCCTTTAAAAAGTTGCATGAACTTATAATTGTGCAAGATACTCTAAATATTGTTATCAAAACAATACAACAAACGTGTGGAAAGAGATGTGGAAATTTTGGATTTTCTAAAAATTAGGATTGTTTTACTAGATAAAGGAATTGAGAACATTCTGGTAAACATAAAACTCTTTTTATTTAAGATAACACAATTAGTTTTCATGGAAAGGCACACGAAAATTTAAAATGAAACATATGGAGATAATAAACAGTATTCAAGATCAGAAGTCCATAACACAATACAAAACAGGAGCAGTGCAATAACTTAATTTTGTTGAAAATAACTTTCCTTCTGTTGAAAAATAATAATGATTGCGAGGAAAAAATAAGCACATGCCCCCAAAAAGGAAAAGAAAAATCAATCAAATATCAATCAAACAAACAAAAATTGACTTTAAAAGAATAAGTTATTAAATACTGGATAGTATGTAAATATACATGCGTCTATGAAGTAAATCAATAATTATGGTTTTGTGAACATGGACTCTCTCAACGTTTGTTTAAAGAACTTTATTTTTCTTTATTGTTCCAACTATCTGATTGGCTCAAACTAGATCACATGATCAAGTTTAAAAAGTGCTATAAACTGGATGTTTCTATTTTAAAAATTTATAAACCTGATGTTTCTAAAATTGGAAACGTTCTTCTGTGAAGCAACAATAGTGCTGACGTCACAATAGTCTTTATAAACTGGATATTTCTAAAAACAGATACTGCAGCTGGCATTCATTACTGTGACGTCATAATGCAAATGACATAACAATACCATATATGAGAAGGTACTGAGTATTAGAAAGAATGATTTTAAGACATTTCTTATTAACTGATAAAAAAAACCCAATAAAACAGTTGTAGCCTTTTGATTCGGTACAATCCCTAGAAATATAGACCTTAAAGAAAGCATATCGACCTCGCACTTTCTGCTCGGTCAATATGCTTTCTCTAAGGTCTATATATCTAGGGACTGACCTCATCAAAAGGCTATGATTGTATATTGCATTATATTAAAAAAAGATTATGTGTATCACAATTTTCACAACCAGTGACAATTTTACGCCAATTTTTTTCTTTTTTGGGCTATTTTAAAAATGCTAGCATAGAACGCTTATATTGGATTATCCCTAAAATAGACCATAATACGGTATATGCTATTCCTTGTAGACATTTAATTCGATTCATAGTAACTACACAGTACTTATAGATACATTCGTCCGCAGTTGTTTTAAAATTGAATTTAAGTAGTAAAAATATTTACTTAACCTAAGTACAATTGGTTTAAGGTTGCATTTCTGGGCTGGATGAGTGGTTCCCGGAAATTCAGAAGTGCATCTGGCTCTACCCAACAGCTCTGAACTATTACGATGCTAATACAACTTGTCAATCAATGTCCAAAACTCTCATCAACATGGAAACTCCTGCAAAACTCCAGTTTGTCAAAAACTTGATGGATTTGATGGGATATTGTAAGTTATTGTAATAATCAGCACCTGATTTTGAAATCACTAAAATTTGCCATTATTGGACTTTTACGAGAAGCACTGACTTTCACAGTTGACGATTTACTTGACATTTAAACTTGCATTGTGGATGGAAGTACGGAATTGATAATAGATAAGAACATCTTTCTAGTGGTCATAAGTAGTGCCCCTAATATTGTTAGGGGGACTAACATGTGAAGATCGGGATTTGAGGGTAGGATGGTTGGCGTTTTCTTTAAGGACAACTGATTTACGCTTTGAAATAACCCATTATTTTGGTTGAATTAAATGTTGAGCTAAATATTTTATCGTAAAAGAGCTTCCGTACGTTGTTCTAGTGTAAAAGTAAGCTGTCGACTGTAAAAGTCAGCGCTACTCGTAAAAGTCCATTATAAGTACAGTATCACAAAGTCTAAGATTATTTCATGTTACTTTTTAGGCTAATCTCTGACATAAAAAGTTTTTGTATCATAGTGGATAATTGGTGTCTTGATTTATTTAAAATTTAGTCTGGATTCACTCATATGCACGAAGAGAAAGCGAGAACTCGTACAGCTGGAAATCTGGTTCTCCCGTTACACAAAACTGGTGCCCCGGCCAGCCAGATGGCGATTTTTCTTGTGTAGGACTAGACATAAAGTTAGATGCCTGGTGTCCAATTGGAGGTTTCGACGATATAATTTGTTCAGATACAAGACATTTCTTCTGTGAATAGCAAAATAAAACAAGCTTGTCATAAACTGGATTTTACATATTTTGGCATTTCGAACATTGCTTCCAGGAAGAAAATCGATAACTCAGGGACATAGAAATTGAACAGTATTCCATGGCCATTAATGTACTTTTATGAAGCAAAGCTGAAGACATTAGAATATCAGACATACGATATTTTCTTCGAATTTCCAACTGAAAAGCATATACATATAAATGAGTTTGTTTGTGCCTAAATTTGCATTATGAGCGTTAACTATAGAAATCAGCATGTTTATATTAACACATTAATTTAGAAAATCAATTCTTAAACAATCTACTTTGATCAACTTTAATTGCTTCTAAAACAAAACGTCACCTTCAGTAGAAGGTTGAAAAATCCCTGTTTCTTTCTAACTTTATCAAGGTTCAATGAAGGCAAACAAGGAAGATATGCTTTGATGTGGGGAAATACTTTATTTTTAGATTCGTCGATAATATCAGTTTAGTTCCAAAAACAGTTTAGAAGCTTTTCGATCTGAAGACATTTTACCTGAAAAATTACCATGAAATTTAGAAAATACTTTTGTTCACGGAACTTGATATTTAACCATATTATATTATAAAAGCGTGTATCTTTAACTCTCAGTTTTTTGTGATATATAATCGAATTTTTTTTTAGCTTGATTACTGTTCATTTTCTTAAATTCCGTCTTATAATGGACAAATCGATTATGATGTTCAAGAGTGTTCGCTTCACGGTCGAGAAGTCTGGGTTCGATTCTAGTTCGACAAGCTGCGTCAGACCTAAAACATAAGCAGAGTATTGCTTGTTCCATCACCGCAAAAAAGTAGAAATTGATCACTATCGATAGGTGACGTCACAATACAGACTCCTCACTGCTCAATGTCCCAGGGTGCCATATATGTAAATTGGACCTCATTCACCGATGTTCACACGTATATGGTGACATCCTTTTAAGAGTGATAATTTTTGAATGGGACCTTCAATAACTGTAAACAATGAATGGATGATTATATTTTATGTTAACGCAAGCTCACATGCTTTTTTGATATAAACCTTTTGTAATACACGGATATGCAAATATCCTCCCCGTTCTGCTTATTCCGGTGTCAGTTTACGGATTTTTTTCTCGAATATAATGAATAAGGAAGCTTTTTGAAGTCTATGATTTTATTCGAACATGATTCCAGTGAATGAAAGAGTTGCAACTGTGCGTTTGATTTTTAAGATTAGTTCTTTTTAAGACCAAATATGAATATTTCAAGATAATTAAACTACCATATTCAATAATTATTTCTTTTTTAAATACAGGTATGTTTGTTCTAAGAAACGAAGCGGCCTTGCGTATTTTATTACTGATCTATTTATAAATGATTTACAAACAATCCATTTTGGCTTCATGGCTATTGATTCTGAGATAATAACCAGGTAACTTTTTATAATGGTATTCTTTTCTTAATCGATAGTATCTGTTTATAATCCTTAAATCATGTGTAAATATTATGCATATAAAATTACAAAACTGTGTTTTATTATAACAATTCTGCCACCTAATTAAAATTTGTAGCTGCTATATTTTCTATTGCTCCCACTAATCGGGTTACCTTCTCTAAATAAAGTATTATTATTATAAATCAATTTTTTCGATGACAAAGCGAAGGAAATTTTTAAAAGAAAATCTTTGAACGTAATCCTAGAGATTATTTAATTAAAATCGCAAAACAAAATTGATTTTAGGATACATGTATGAATAAATAAAGTCAAATAATATCATACTACATATATAACAATGCTGAGAAAAAAAGTTTTTTCGCTGGTTTTCATAAGACATCAAATGCTGACAGAATAAAATATACTTTGTTTTTCATATCATTGATACTATTTATTACTTTACCTATAGCACTATTTTAGAAATGCATTTGTGCATTTGGGGCATTATTTTTGCAGTAAATGGTAAGTATTTCATTCATTACTAAACTTTTCATATGAGTGAAAAATTCTCGAAAGGGGTCAACGTTAAACAAGTACATGTATTTTGTTTAACGTCCGTCACGAGAATTATTACGAAACTCTGAATAAAAAGGCAAGATATTGAAAATGCATATGACTCATTTGAATTTGTTGAAATTTCAGTGATCACAATTTCAGCGAAATCTGTTTTTTTTTCAAAAATTACTTAGACAACTTTAAGGAAAATTTGCAAGTATAATACATTAATTATCGCAATATCTAGATATTCATAATTGCTACCCTGTTGCTAAATTGAAGACCTAGTTGAAGTCTTTCTAGCATTTTCTTAAAATTGTATAGATAAATTCTTCATTCAGTCAAAGCAATTTCAGCGTAAACTGAATTTTTTTTGTTGTAAAAAAGTATGTCATTTGTTTCATGGATTAATTTAAAGAAGATATCCTTTAAATTCAATTAAGCTTAAGCTATGTACGTGTATATCAAATTGCCTATCGCTGCCACGGAAAAAAGAAGTTAAGTTTGATAATTAGCCAAATTTTAAGATAAAACTGCGATAACGTCCCAATCATGTACTGTTAGGGTAACTTCAGGATAAGTATAAAAAGGTCTATTCGGCAGAAAAAAAAGTTGTCTCGCGTGAATAATAATCATCACTGCGTTCTAAAATTTTCACTATACTGTAAAAAATGCGCTTAGAAAATAAACACTTCCGTTACGTGTTTTGACCTGAACATTTATAAGATTGTGTTTAACGGCAAAACACTTAGGTCTAAACGTGTGTTATATCTAAATGATGTTAGATTTAACACATGTTTAGATATAAGTGTTTAGAAATTGAACACTTTTCTGTGAAATGTAGAGTTATCTTCCCGGAAATGACGCATATAAATTCGAATGATAAATAGAGCGGTTATCGAAACAAAGAAAATCCAAATGTAAGCTAAAGAAGATGGATTAAAGGAACTGAATTCTAATCAAAGTGATAATCATGAAGAGATTGTGAAATACATTTAAGATGTATTCTTCTGAAACCCGGAAAAAAAAGTGCATTAAACTTTTCACATGCTTATATTTTTCTGAAAGTGTAATATCCAAGGAATAATTTAAAGACAAGAAAAGTGTATGTTAGTGTTCATCTAAGAGAGATTCAAACCCTCCAACATAGGTCAAAATAGAGCATGGGAAATTTCATTAAAATAGCTATTAGACCATTAAAATACCTCATAAAGTTAGAAATACACTCAATTTAAACCTAATTTGGCTTAAATTTACTTGAAAATATTGCAAAGTTAATTTTTAAAGCAAATAAACACTAATTAAATAACTTGTACCCAAAAAATGTTGTTCACCGGTGTCAAATTTAGGCAAATTTTCCCCCATAAAATTGCTCAAAAAACCAGAGAAAACATATTTCTACAATTAAACTTTTTGAGAAAATCGTTTCTTTAGGAATTATGATTCCTTTTTATAGTATGAAAAGTAGGGGTTAGTGTACATATAAGAAATTTTTGATATTTTTTACATACCCACCCCCTATTTCTTTTTTAAGCATTTAATGAAAATAAATCAAGGCATTTGGGCTTCAAAGTATGTGTTTTATTCACCAAATATTCAAAATTTGTTTGATAACTTCAGGTAATAATTGCAATTTTGTTAAGAAAAGCTTTTTATGAACAAGAAGTAATTATTTAACACATAAAACTTCATAATAGTTTATTAGATGTCCTCTCTTTCTCTTGCCCTGCAGGTTCTGGATTGGGTTATGGTTTTGTGGTGTTGGATGGTGGCTTCCCTGGGATTAGTCAAATCCAGTCCCATTTTCTCAATCTGATTTGCATGGTTTTCTCCATCTGATTATAGTGGTTCTAAAAACCTGCTCTCTTCTCAAGTTCTTCATTTTTGATTCTTGTGACAAGAAGACTTACCTGAAAAAATTATTTTAGAAAAAAAAAGATTATAATTACTGGTAATTTCATTGTTCAAAAAATGTAAAATCATTATTTGGTCTATCTGACTTTGTTTTTATGAACCCAAGCCCGTAGTTTAGAATCAAATAATTTCTACATGTTCTATGATGTTTCAGAAATATTCCATTTTTTAAACCCGCATAGGCCGCCATAGAATGAAGCGACCTAGTTTCTTATCGAATGTAAACGACTAAAAATTGTAGATGTTATCTTATTATTTTCGTACGGTATATCTATAAATTTGGGATAGATATTCTGCATTTACAATATCAAAGGAAATTTATCATATACCACGAGCTAAAGTTGCAATAAAAAGGATAATACGAATGTTGTCGTCTGCACGAATCTGAGGACCCCTTATTCCTAACGTTTCGTACATGTATGTAACATGTTTTTGCTATGTTTCAGTTTGCGATGTGAAAGTGTACTAGGTATTTTGAAACTTTTGTATCTATAATGCATAAACATTGCTATTTCAATAAGTTTAAAAGCATTGGAAACCTACATTTTCGCTTTTCCACTGCTATTGGAACGTCGTCAACACACTTCGGCGCTCTTGGCTGGCATGTTTGTGGCGCCGCTTTCGAGAATGTACATGGCCTGATTCTGATATCGGCGATTTTTTAAATGTTTTAAAATTTCTGTCGATTTGCTCTTTTAATAGAGTGCATTGGGCATTCCTGTCGCTTTGAAACGGGCGATCCCGTCTTCTTCCCCTCTCGATCACGTCGATTTCACTTGTCGACTTTCTTAGGCCTATGTCGTAAATATCGTGATTTTGCACACGTCTTGGTCATCAATACAACATAGAAAGATTTTTTATTTAAAAATAAATATAGCTAAACATGTAAATCATAAAAACTTTACAAACTTGTTTGTAAATTGTTGTCAGTTTGAATTTTACGACATGTTTAAGTACGAAGACCCACTTGTGGTAAAATGATCAGAAGAATTCATCCTTAAAATGCAACATTACTACGATAAAAGGTATGTTTACTATTTTTTTTTTATTTTACATAAATTGACCACGATGGGCTAGATTCCCTTCGGTTATATTTTGCATTCCTGAAATTACATTATATAGAATGTCATTAATAATTTCTATATCGGTATCAGTACTATATAGTGGTTAAATGAGGTTCAATAAAGGAGCACAATAATAGCTATCAAACATGTGAAAAATTTCATACAACTCCAGCACGTGAGGAGCATATTTTAATAAAATTTGAATTTCTTTCTTACAGGATATGGTCCACATCGAACTTAAAAGCAAAAATACACGTATCAGAGGAACTGCTGCCATCTCCAAGTTCACAATGACATGCCATCGTTCTAACATTTTTCAGCACTTCTTACTATCTAGAGGAAACTGAATTTTGTGAAGTCTGTTGTTCGTTACAGTTTTGAACGACCCCAAAACATTCTTAAACTATGGAAGTGGATTAATTACTGACGGTCACGGATGAAAACAAATTATGCATGTGTTGCTCAGTGAAAGAATAGCTGGAAGTTAAACTTGATACAGACATAAGGAATAACTGCTTGATAAGCTGATTAAAATAAAAAGCAGCGTGTAAAAATATACATTTAAACATATCTGTGTATTTAATTTAAAATTCTTTATAATAAATCCATGTTTGAATGTTCATTGAATAGAATTTAAAATGTAAACAATTGTACAGGAAGACAATGAAAACATCCAAATGTTTAATGTATCATAACATGTTTTGTAAAGTGTTTAAAATCTAAACATGTAAGTGTGCAGGCTCTAAACACTTTCCGTTACATGTTATGAAATTCAATGTGTTTAGAATTTCAATGCATTAAAAAAAGTGTAACAAGAATGTGCTTAGGAAAGTGTCGTTCATCTAAACACATTTTTGTACGGTGTACTCTTTAGTACACATTTTCTGAATAAAAATAGCAAATTTAAAATAGAAATGTGTATAAATAAACAAATTATGAGATTTTATGTTTGTTTTTTTTTTGTTTTTTTTTT
Source organism: Saccostrea cuccullata (assembly GCF_032062105.1). Classification (NCBI taxonomy): domain Eukaryota; kingdom Metazoa; phylum Mollusca; class Bivalvia; order Ostreida; family Ostreidae; genus Saccostrea; species Saccostrea cuccullata. The sequence goes on from NW_026924820.1 coordinate 238,212, forward strand.
TTGTTTTTTTTTTAAACAATATTTTATTATGAATAAACATAATTGGATTGGATAGCAGGCACTGCCTATATAAGTCCTTTCCACAAATTTTATGATATTTTATTTTTGAGATTTTATGTTATATACTGTATCACCTTACGGCGCACGGATGATAACGTCAAAGTGTCTAGAACAGCGTCATGTTTAATCTTTGCGCTAAAAATAAAGTTGGATAGGTCGTAATTTCATTGTTGCACATACTTTTGTCTCCATAAACAGTTGAGGAACCAATATGGCACAAACGTGCGATCTTCTGTAGATTTATTAGTAACTTACGGACAATATTCCTACATTGTACCATCATTCAACTAATAGACAATCTTATATTGAAGGTCAACAATGACAGCGTCTTTTGCTATCAAACTAGCAGTTTGACCGTATGTTTTGTACTACATGGAGACTCGGCCAAGAACGACTTCACTAAGAAAACTCCCATTTCATATCTATACCAAAGATCTGGTAATTTAAAAAAAATTTCTTCTGTATTCATTTAAAGTCTCTTAAGGTGTTACTACACCATCTAAATCAAACTGAACTGTTCTCCGGTGCGCCGTAACGTCATCAAACGTCACTATTTTTCGTGTATTGTGTTTACCACTTTCCCATTTCGAGTGCTCAGGAAACTGCCAAAAATTAGCCAAATTTAGCCTTGAATTAGCTAAAAAAATTTAAAAATTAGCCTTGAAAATTTTAAAAAGACGACAAAATGAATTGTGGAATCGAATAACGATAATTTTTACCCCAATCTTATCTATTAAAATCTTTTATTTCGGATCAATACTCATGTATTCTCTAATAAAACCTTCGTTTATTGACCGTGTGCCGTAGGACCGTACCCTGTGCACATTCAAATATTATAAAATCTTTTTTTTTGTCTATGTTTTACCAAAAAAATTATGATGCACTTCAATATGATAAATAAACATTTACTGAAAGTTTCAGCTTAGTGCGTCCATTATTTTTTGAGAAAAACGCTTTGTTCACGATTTTACCTGACAACCCAAGTATATATGAGAAAAACATAAATCAAAATATGTTGGAAAACAATCATTTTTGAAGATTAAAAATCCCAAAAATGAGAAAAAAAAAATAGGTATGAATAAAAATATAACACGAATTAAATGATATTTTACAATTTATTGTTTCGACATAGGTATGAATATAAAATATAATATAAAATAAATAATATTTTTACAATTAATTGTTTTCACATTACTTTGCAGCAACTCTTTTTATCACAGTTCAGCAGAAACACTTCTGGCACATTGTACCCCGTTTAAATGATAAATCAGTATCTGAAGAGTCAACAGAAACAAGGGCGGCTGCTTCATTAACGGAATGCGCGTTAACGTGCTCCCGTCTGTGGTCTTGTTGGTTATTTCACTACAACAACATATCAGGGGCATGTGCTTTGTACGATGGTAAAAATTTTAAAGGGACGTCTAACGCAGTGGGGAATATTTTTTTCCAAGCTATGCCTCAAAGTAAGTGAAATGTAATAGTTACTAATACGTAGGTAAAATATGTTACGTTTATATATGTCTGGGGACGCCAGATGGACAGTGGTATGAACCATATTGAGATAACGAATGGTTTTTAAGATCAAAAGTGCTTAAAACAATAAAAATAGAAGCAGATCAAACACAGAACTCCAAAAACATCAGAGGTTGGATCAGGTGCCATGGAGGAGTGAGCATCCCCTGCCAACCGTGTGTTCCTTGTCATGACCGAGAAATAACGGAAAAATCCATCGTCAATCCCGTAAGTAAATAATGACTTAACAATTGGTATGAAAAATGTCAGTCAGCATTTGATTTAATAATAAATTGAATTTGCTGACAAGGTCATTGTATCGATCATAGAACGAAATGAAGACTTTAAACGAGACTACTGATATTTTTGTTTCATCAACTTGTTTGTTAATAATTTACCTCTTTTAGAAATTGTTCATACGTAGAGCAGTCTCTTGCGGATCGAATCAACCGAGACATATAAACTCCATATGCAGTTGATGAAGGTATATTGCTGCATAAGTAAGGGAAGTTTGCGATTGAAAAGTTTCACAAACACCGATAATTTAAACCAATAGATTGTGCTGTTTCTTACAATATTAAAGTCCACCAGTACTAGTGTAGCCCATTTCTAAAAAAAAAAAAAATAACATTTGGGTATCAGTTCCAGAACCTGATAAATAGATGATTTAACAATTTTTAATCTTGATCACATATCTTACCTCCCCATCGAATGATATGGAAGACCAACTGGTTGGCACATTAGAGTATTATCGTCCATCAATCCAGCGACTAAAATGACTAATTAACTTTACATCTCTAGATACAGGTTGCATACCCGGACTAGATGAATGGTTCCCCGCCGTCGGAAGATGTATATGGATCTATCCCTCAAAACTTGACCTACATGATGCTAATGAAACTTGCCATATGTTCTCAAAAAGACTAACCACAATAGAGTCAGAAGCACAACTAGAGTTTGTGAAAAGTTTGATGAACATGATGGAATTTTGTAAGTAACTACATATTATAGAAGTTAAAGAGTGTAGGTCTATTAAGTGGAAATGTTTTTGTTGTTTTTTTGCTTAATAATGCCCCTTTTGAGAATTTCTTACATTATTTATCAGAAAATATGAACGCAAAAAAATCTAAAAAAACGAGTTTCGTGTGTAATCGAACGGTTTATATACCCGTCTTGTTCAGCTTTAATAATGCCCCTTTTTAGAATTTCTTACTCGTACGAAGACGCCACCAATTGCCGATGGAGAGCTGCAAAAGAAAGAGGGCGTAGAAGGCGTTGACAATCCCCCGCTTTGACATAATATGTTTCTCAATTTTCAAATTTCACGGAAAGGTTATGTTTCTCCATAATAATATTCTCAGTAATATCATCTTCAAAAATTTTTTATTAATTCATTTTTTTGAACGACTTATCATTTGACAATCTTTTTTTAAAAGCTGACAGTTAAGCCTAATTAGTGAAAAGGGGGTTTACTAGAGCGCTTAAATGATGGAAACGTTAATGTAAAATCTATTTCATTCTTTAAAAAAAATGGAATCTGAACCCACCCTATATGAAAATGGAACATTTATGGGAAAAAAATGTATGCTTCAACAAACGCGTTCATTTAAATCACACTGACAGACATCGATAACGCATAATCTTCATAGCGTAGAGGTTAACGCGGTCGGTCTGGCGCCAAACCTTGGGCTATGGAGAGAGTTCGAATCATACATGAAGCTCTTTTTTCTTTTCATATATCTTAAAATTATGAGTGAAAAAATAAAGTATTAACAACATATTAAAACAATGAAATACAGAATTAGATGTGTAAAAGATATAAACAATACGATTTTGAAACAATATAGCTTTGATGTCTTTTCTCAAAGCGGGGGGTTGTCCTTGCCTTCTTCGCCTCAATTTTTTGTCCTCAGCAAGGAGGGATCTTTTTAGTGCCAACACCAATGGCGATAGACACCCTCGGTTTATGCGGTCTCATCCGAAGGACTGGTCTCTACGTCCACAGTGGGATTCGAACCCACATTGTAAAGAGTGACTCCTTACTAAGCGACTTTAGAGAAGACCCTCTTACCACTGCGCCACGCAGGAGACAGATAGACAAAGTCGTTAATAAACATAAAGGGCGCTGCCTGACATATCTGGGATTTAAATTTACCCACCTGAAAGCAACATACACATTCACCAAAGCATTTAATCTCAATGTCTTCCAAATTCTTAGAAGCAAAAATATGTTTTAAACAAATTGGTAAGAAAAATAAAAGTCGACACATCTCAAAACAAAACAAAAAACAACCAAGAAATGGAAAATATCTTACAAATCAAAGGAGTAATGTTCTAAGAAAGGCATAAAATTGACAACTCTGTTATTCTCAAAGTTGCATATGTTCTTAACCCTCAAAATAAATTTCTAAATGGTTTAATTATAATAAGTACCTAGTTAAAATCAGCCTTAAATGTTTATATAGATTTAAATGTATAAGTAATTTTTTGTTATATATTTGAATTATAGTCTGTATCCACACTTCCGTCAGAAGAGTTGGGCCCTTGAAATATGAATGGGAAACTGGCTCTCATATAACCATTGACTGGTGCCCAAATCAGCCGGCCGAAGATTTTCCTTGTGTGCTACTTAATACTAAGCTCCTATCCTGGTGCTCTAATGCTGGCCTGGACGATCATCGCTGTACCAATCTGCTGAATTTCTTTTGTGAATAGTTATACATAGGTCCACTACTTTTTATAATTTTACCAATGTAGAACAAATCCGAAAAATGAAGGATATGGAGATAACGAACAGTATTCAATATCAAAGTCCATAGAACAATACAAAATAGGAGCAGAGCAAACACAGACCTCTAAAACAT